>NC_064820.1:211196522-211499552 GCF_024166365.1 Elephas maximus indicus | reverse complement strand
GTGAATATGACTTAAAAGCCTGTCTTTATCTTTCTTTTTGCCTGGTTATGCACCCCAATTTTTTTGTCTTATCTATGAATTCCTTGCCAAAGTGCCCAATTCCAGACATTTACTCAGGGAGATCTTTGGCAATGCCCGTTTGAAAATGCAATATCTCAAATTTAACAGATTACTCTGGCTGTCATTTTTCCATTGGAAATGTTACTTTTATGTGTTTACAACAGACACATTACACTGTCGACTCATTATATTTACATTACAACTTTCAGTTGTACTTTCACACACAAGTTTCTCATGCCAAGTTGATTCATACTTGTGCAGTTTTAAAACTGTATATAAAACTTAACATATATTCCTAAATCTCATCCGTATTCCTAAATTCTACTCAGTATTTCAATCAGCTTAATATCATTAAGAAAAAAATCAAATGGAACTGATGTAATTAAATCATTAGATAACAAATGATAACGTATTCAGAAAACGTCATACAGTCTCATACTATTTGGAACATCAGTCTGGGGGAGTGAATCAGAATCACATTTCTTTTTAAACCACCTATCCCTCCTGCCATAAATAATATCAGAATCTATTAAAAGAGCACAAAACCAAAACCAAACCCGTTGTTGTCAAGTCAGTTTCGAATCACAGAGATCCTATAGGACAGAACAGAACTGCTCCACAGGGTTTCCAAGGAGCAGCTGGTGGTTTCTAACCTTTTGATTAGCAGGTGAGCTCTTAACCATGGCACCAACAGGGCTCCAAGACAGCACAAACCAAGTTAAAAACCACAGCTATATAGACCCCCCCGATGCTGATACCTCCATGAGGTAGGTACTAAAAAACACCTGTGAACCATTGTCAGTGTGGAGCTGAAGAATGTAGTTGTACATTAGGGAGAGGTGATTCCTGAAATGGTTGTACAGCAGACAGGTAAAGAGGCCTGTGTTTGAAGTTGGAGGGCCCGAATGCATCTGCCTAAGTCAGCTTTGTGTCCTTAGAGCAAGCACCTGTAATTCTCCAGTCCTTGGTGCCTTTATCTGTAAAATGAAGGCAAAAATACAACAGCAACTCTGCCTGTGGAAACAGCTACACAGGGAATCAAGAATCCTGGTTCACAGCTCTAGCTCTGTGCCCTATAACCAAAGACTAATCATGAGTTTTTCACTTTACCCTCTTGTGCCCTTCAAAGAGAATCAGTCTTATTTTAAATCCACAAGGCGGTGGTGTGCTTAAATTATTAAAACAAAAACAAAATGAAACAAAAAAAAGATGTAAAAATGTTTGTTAAAATTATGGGCATAAATAAGTATTGTATAGAAAGCAAGATTCTTCTTCATACTATTCCATTCAACCTTACAACCTGATATTTGCAAAATACGCTCCAGGTAATACCCATAGATAACAGAACAGACAATTTGCTTTTCAGTGCATTTGCAGCTGAGGGAGGGGATCACCAAGCAGTGATGCCCCCATTGAATATGCATTTGAGGTGTGCAGCCCATCAGCTACAGACAACCCTGCTTCATTTCCTTTTACCTACCCACCACCCAGAAGTTGTCATCTAGATGATTTTGACTCACTGCAACCCTACAGAACAGAGAAGAACTGCCCCATAGGGTTTCCAAAGAGTGGCTAGTGGATTTGAACCGCTAACCTTTTAGTTAGCAGCCTGACCTCTTAATCACTGAGCAACCAGGGTTCCATCTAGCTTATGTAAATCTTGTTTACCTCATATAAAAAGAGCCAATTCAGTCAGACCACTAGGAAATGCTGTGACAACTCCTTGTTTTCCTCACTCACTATGCCATGTATTTAAAGTGTCACGAAATGTGCCAGGCTATATACTTGTCAGCATTTTGTCTGTTACCACGTGAGACAATTTTCAGAAGACCTAAATTTTTATTAAGGGAATATGGGAGAGAGAATTAAGCAAACAGTTGGTCTAAGTATAGCAGAAGTTTCTACATGATTCACTGATTTAATTTTAGTTAGTTTTTCATTGTTTAGGTAGAGCCTGAAACCATTAAACTCAGTTTTTTTTTCCCTCTATCTATCCTTGCTTAACTTCATTACTCACATTCCTCATACGGTTCCCTCTCCATACAGTCTGAAAGAAGCAAGCTATGTAAGTATCCTGGCAGACATCAAAGAATAGAACAGGCATTATTTATACCAAAGACCACCCAAATGCCCCACTTCATTCTCAACTTTATTCCAGCTGAGAAATTTCACCCCTATTTTCATCTCTGTTACTTACTTAAACCAGAACTTTCTCCAGATAACCACTCAGAGTAGAGAGCATCGTGCAAATGTAGAGCTGGTTATAAATAATGCAGTAAGACCAAACAAACAAAAAGGACCATAAAGAACAAACTGTGAGAACATTACGCAACTCAAAATGGGATGGGGAATAAGCAGAGACTTCAGAAGCTGTAGAGAGGTTGAGGTTAAACTGTCTTGAATATGTTGGTATTTACCCTTTTCTAAGTGTTCTACCTATTGCATCTGCCCTTATTACTTGAAATGCTATAGGGTTTCCTTATTTATGTGATTTGGTGTTTGCATATTACGTTATGAAGATATGTGTGTCATATATGTTTCTCACAAAGTGTTTACTAGAAGGGAAAACAATTATCTTTAGCGGACTTAGTTTCTCCTCCAGTTTATACTGAGAGGAAAAAGCACACAGCAACTCACAATCTTGTGCTTCCACAGCAAAAACTTGGGGCAGCGTTTTCGAGATCTGGCCCCACTGTGCGCCCGTGTGTCATCTGCATATTATTCCTGAGGAACCAGCCCACAGAGGCTTTCACTTTGGGTTTATGAACTTGACGTGACTGAACTGTAGACCAGAGGGGACTCTTAGCAAATGATGACGGAATGAGCACAGAGCGACAGGCAGCAAGTTACTAAGGGCTGTTTTGGTAATTCTGTAAAAGAAGCCCTGGAGGAGCAGTGGTTAACACTTGGCTGCTAACCAAAAGGTTGCTGCTCCCCAAGAGAAAGATGTGGGAGTCTGCTTCCGTAAAGACTGACAGCCTTGGGAACCCTGTGGGCAGTTCTGCTCTGTCCTACAGGGTCGCTATGAGCCGGAATTGACTCAATGGCAGTAGGTATTTTTGTCATATAACTCTGCAGAAGGCAATATCTTTAAAAAAAAAAAAAAAAACCCACCCTGAAACATTTTGCATTGCTGGGCCAAATCACACAAATCCTCCTGTCTTCTGGAAATTTATGATAATGTCTTTTTTCTATGTTTGCGGGGAAATATTTGGAAAACACAGGAACAATAATGGTAGAAAAGTTTAAAAGCAGGAGAAAAGCTGCAGACTATTAAAAAATGTTGAATTCATTTGAAAGCACTGGCCTTGGGGTCCCTGGAGCAGCAGAAAGTGCCAGAGTCAGAGGAGGCACGGTTGTAAATAGTTTTCTGAGAAGGCCAGGTACAGTGAAGTGCTGGTGGAAACAGCAAGTCTCTGTGGATCCCAAGAGACTTCATTTTGACAGAGAAGCCTCAGTAGTAATGAGAAGCTTAGTCACACGGTGGTGAGCTTGAAAGACACATGGACCATGAATTTCCTGAGCATTTCATCAGAAATTTTCTCCAGCAGCTTATCCCCAGAGAAAAAGTGGGAACAACTGTGAAAAGTCATAGAAAAGATTAAAAGCAATCTAATTTCTGTTGTGTTTTACTATTTTATTGGCAGTCTAATAATTATTACTTGCCTGAGTATGAAGACACACCATATGCTACAGTGGAGAAAATATGGAAAAGTATAAATTATTATAACCACCCATAATACTTAGCAATAGTCCTAACAAACATATCATACAGATGTTTATCCTTACAAAACTGCATTTATGCTGTGCGTATGCGTATTGCATTTACACAACACACATGTTGTTGTGCTTTTTACATATCATTTTACATTTACATTTATGCTGTGTGTGTATTGCATTTATACAACACGTGTGTGTTTTTACATATCATTTTACAATTTGAATTGTTCACAAAATATGTCATAAGAAGTGTCTCCGCTGTGAAATAGTCTTCCAAATGTGTCATTCAATATCCTAAATATTCTACTTTATGGATATACTTGGTTTTTTAATTAAACTGATGTTTATTTTTTTAACTCAAAAATTGTTTTAAGTTTTGGCATGTGATAATGAGCATCTGCATACTTAACTTGGGGTGTAGATCTTAGAGTGTCTTCTTCATAAACGTTTCCTCAAGTCATAATTGGTTAATCCATTTGTGTATTTTTATTGGTTTTGATTTCATTTTTAAATTGTACTTCTAAAACAGTGTTTGTTTATGCTCCCATTGTCTGATAGTTTCCTGTTTACTGACTTATCCTAAAACTCTCTCTCTAAATAAACCTAAATCTGAATAATAGACACACATTTATATCACTAGAAATTCTGGCCTGAGATGACTTGGTTTAATTTTTTTTTTTTTGGAGAGAGGTTGGGGTTGAACTGTCTTGAAAATGTTGGTATTTACCCTTTTCTAAGTGTTCTACCTATTGCATCTGCCCTTATTACTTGAAATGCTATAGGGTTTTCTTATTTATGTGATTTTCTGTTTGCATATTACGTTATGAAGATATGTGTGGCATATATGTTTCTCACAAAGTGTTCACATTTTCTTGTTTTTCCCCTATTTTATTTTGCTTATGCTTTTTTTGTTCTACAGGATTTTTTAAGTTATCAAGTAAAATTATCAATATGCTTCTGTGGTTTCTTCCACAGATTTTATGTTTATAAAAGCCTTTAATATCTTAAAATATAAACAAAGTTTTACTTTTATTATCTTTCACTTGTGTGTATGTGTGTTTTCACTTAACTCTTAAACAATCTGGAGTTTTTTAATGTTATTATGAAGCAGTGATCTACTGTATAATTGGAATAATTAAGCAATTATCCTAACACGATTTATTGACAAATGATTTCATCACCAATGACTTTCTATACCATTTTTTACATATATTCAATTTTTACATTTGTCAGGTACTATATCTACACGACAGCAGTGGATTTAGTTTTTGGTTTGGTACCTATTGTGACGAGTCCCTAGGTGCAAATAGTTAATGTGCTCCTTGCTAATTGAAGGGTTGAAGGTTGTGTCCACCCAGTAGCGCACTGGAAAAAGGCTTCGCAAAGATGTACATCCAAAAAACCAGCCATTGAAAATCCTCTGGACCACAGTTCTACTCTGACACACGTGGGCCGCCATAAGGTGGAATCAACTCAACAGCAGCTGGCTTGGTCTTGGTTTGTTAACTATTGTATTCTACTGATCTTTCTAATTTTTGAAACTGTACTTTACTGCTTAGATTATTATTTTTTTAATAATTTTTATTGTGCTTTAAGTGAAAGTTTACAAGTCAGGTCAGTCTCTCACATATAAACTTATATATACCTTACTACATACTCCCACTTACTCTCCCCCAATGAGTCAGCCTGCTCCCTCCTTCCAGTCTCTCCTTTTGTGACTGTTTTGCCAGTTTCTAACCCCCTCTACACTCCCATCTCCCCTCCAGACAGGAGATGCCAACATAGTCTCAAGTGTCCACCTGATGCAAGTAGCTCACTCATCAGCATCTCCAACCCATTGTCCAGTTCAACCCATGTCTGCTCAGTTGGCTTCAGAAATGGCTCCTGTTCTGGGCCAACAGAAGGTTTGGGGACCATGACCGCCGGGATTCTTCTAGTCTCAGTCAGACCATTAAGTCTGGTCTTTTTATGAGAATTTGGGATCTGCATCCCACTATTCTCCTGCTCCCTCAGGGGTTCTCTGTTGTGCTCCCTGTCAGGGGAGTCATCGGTTGCAGCCTGGCACCATCTAGTTCTTCTGGTCTCAGGATGATGTAGTCTTTAGTTCATGTGGCCCTTTCTGTCTCTTGGGCTCATAATTACCTTGTGACCTTTGTGTTCTTCATTCTCCTTTGATCCAGGTGGATTGAGACCAATTCATGCATCTTAGATGGCCGCTTGTTAGCGTTTAAGACCCCAGACACCACACTTCAAAGTGGGGTACAGAATGTTTTCTTAATAGAATTTATTTTGCCAATTGACTTAGATGTCCCCTGAAGTCATAGTCCCCAAACCCCCACCCTTGCTCCACTGACCTTCGAAGTATTCAGTTTATTCAGGAAACTTCTTTGCTTTTGGTCCAGTGTAGTTGTGCTGACCTCCCCTGTATTGAGTGTCGTCCTTCCCTTCACCTAAAGTAGTTCTTATCTACTAGCTAATCAGTAAATCACCCTCTCTCATCTCCCTCCCTCCCCCTTCTCTTAACCACAAAAGAATGTGTTCTTCTCAGTTTAAACTATTTCTCAAGATCTTATAATAGTGGTCTTATACAATATTTGTCCTTTTGCCTCTGATTAATTTCACTCAGCATAATGCCTTCCAGGTTCCTCCATGTTATGAAATGTTTAACAGATTCATCATTGTTCTTTATTGATGCGTAGTGTTCCATTGAGTGAATATACCATAATTTATTTATCCATTCGTCCATTGATGGACACCTTCGTTGCTTCCAGGTTTTGGTATTGTAAACAGTGAAGCAATAAACATGGGTGTGCATATATCTGTTTGTGTAAAGGCTCTTATTTCTCTAGGATATATTCCAAGGAGTGGGATTTCTGTTTTTTTTTTTTTTTTATGATAGTTCTATTTCTAGCTTTTAAAGGAAACGCCAGATTGATTTCCAAAGTGGTTGTACCATTTGACATTCCCACCAGCAGTGTATAAGTGTTCCAATCTCTCCGCAGCCTCTCCAACATTTATTATTTTGTGTTTCTTGGATTAATGCAAGCCTGGTTGGAGTGAGATGGAATCTCATCGTAGTTTTAATTTCCATTTCTCTAATGGCTAATGATCAAGAGCATTTCCTCAAGTATCTGTTAGCCACCTGAATATCTTCTTTAGTGAAGTGTGTGTTCATATCCTTTGCCCACTTCTTAATTGGGTTGTTTGTCTTTTTGTGGTTGAGTTTTAACAGAATCGTACAGATTTTAGAGATCAGGCCCTGGTTGTAGATGTCATAGCTGAAAATTGTTTCCCAGTCTGTAGGTGGTCTTTTTACTCTTTTGGTGAAGTCTTTAGATGAGCATAGGTATTTGATTTTTAGGAGCTCCCAGTTATCGGGTTTCTCTTCCTCATTTTTAGTAATGTTTTGTATTCTATTTATGCCTTGTATTAGGGCTCCTAACGTTGTCCCTATTTTTTCTTCCATGATCTTTATCGTTTTAGTCTTTATGTTTAGGTCTTTCATCCATTTGGAGTTAGTTTTTGTGCATGGTGTAAGGTATGGGTCCTGTTTCATTTTTTTGCAGATGGATATCCAGTTATGCCAGCACCATTTGTTAAAAAGACTATCTTTTCCCCAATTAACTGACATTGGGCCTTTGTCAAATATCAGCTGCTCATATGTGGATGGATTTATATCTGGGTTCTCAATTCTGTTCCATTGGTCTATGTGTCTGTTGTACCAGTACCAGGCTGTTTTGACTACTGTGGCTGTATAATAGGTTCTAAAATCAGGTAGAGTGAGGCCTCCCACTTTCTTCTTCTTTTTCAGTAATGCTTTACTTATCCGAGGCTTCTTCCCTTCCATATGAAGTTGGTGATTTGTTTCTCCATCACATTAAAAAATGTCATTGGAATTTGGATCGGAAGTGCATTGTATATATAGATGGTGTTTGGTAGAATAGATATTTTTACTATGTTAAGTCTTCCTATCCATGAGCAAGCTATGTTTTTCCATTTATATAGGTCCCTTTTAGTTTCTTGTAGTAGTACTTTGTAGTTTCCTTTGTATAGGTCTTTTATGTCTTTGGTAAGATTTGTTCAAAAGTATTTTATCTTCTTGGGGCTACCATGAATGGTATTAATTTGGTGATTTCCTCTTCGATGTTCTTTTTGTTGATGTAGAGGAATCCAAGTGATTTTTGTATGTTTATCTTGTAACCTGAAACACTGCCAAACTATCTTGTAACCTGAAACACTGCTGAACTCTTCTATTAGTTTCAGTAGTATTCTTGAGGGTTCCTTAGGTTTTTCTGTGTATAAGATAGAGTTTCCAAGGAGCACCTGGCGGATTCGAACTGCTGACCCTTTGGTTAGCAGCCATAGCACTTAACCACTATGCCACCAGGGTTTCCAATATAAGATCATGTCATCTGCAAATAGAGGTACTTTTACTTCTTCCTTACCAATCTGAATGCCCCTTATTTCTTTATATAGCCTAATTGCTCTGGCTAGGACCTCCAGCACAATGTTGAATAAGAGATGTGATAAAGGGCATCTTTGTCTGGTTCCCATTCTCAAGGGAAATGCTTTCAGGCTCTCTCCATTTAGGACGATGTTGGCTGTTGGCTTTGTCTAAATGCCCTTTATTATGTTGAGGAATTTTCCTTCTATTCCTACTTTGCTGAGGGTTTTTATCATGAATGGGTGTTGGACTGTGTCAAATGCCTTTTCTGCATCAGTTGAAAAAATCATCTGGTTTTTGTCTTTTGTTTTATTTATGTGGTGGATTACATTAATTGTTTTTCTAATATTGAACCAATGTTGTATTATATATATATATATATATATATTTTTTTTTCCCACTTGGTCATGGTGGAATTTTTTTTGATATATTGTTGAATTTTATTGGCTAGAATTTTGTTGAAGGTTTTTGCATCTATGTTCATGAGAGATATAGGTCTGTAATTTTCTTTTTTTGTGGTGTCTTTACCTGGTTTTGGTATCAGGGATATGCTGGCTTCATAGAATGAGTTAGGTAGTATTCCATCCTTTTCTATGCATTGAAATACCTTTAGTAGTAGTGGTGTTAACTCTTCTCTGAAAGTTTGGTAGAACTCTGCAGTGAAGCCATCCCAACCAGGGTTTTTTTTTGTTGGGAGTTTTTTGATTACCTTTTCAATCTCTTCTTTTGTAATGGGTCTATTTAGTTGTTCTACTTCTGATTGTGTTAGTTTAGGTAGGTAGTGTGTTTCTAGGAATTTACCCATTTCTTCTAGGTTTGCAAATTTGTTAGAGTACAATTTTTCGTAGTAATCTGATATGATTCTTTTAGTTTCAGTTGGGTCTGTTGTGATGCAGCCCATCTCGTTTCTTATTCGGTTATTTGTTTCCTTTCCTGTATTTTTTTGGTCAGTCTGGCCAATGGTTTATGAATTTTGTTAATTTTTTCAAAGAACCAGCTTTTGGCTTTGTTAATTCTTTCAATTGTTTTTCTGTTCTCTAATTCATTTTGTTCAGCTCTAATTTTTATTATTTGTTTTCTTCTGGTGCCTGATGGATTCTTTTGTTGCTCACTTTCTATTTGTTCAAGGTGTAGGGACAGTTCTCTGATTTTGGCTCTTTCTTCTTTATGTGTATGTGCATTTTTCGATATGAGTTGACCTCTGAGCACTGCTTTTGCTGTGTCCCAGAGGTTTTGATAAGAAGTGTTTTCATTTTCTTTGCAGTCTACGAATTTCTTTATTCCCTCCTTAATGTCTTCTATAACCCAGTCTTTTTTGAGCAGGATATTTTTCGGTTTCCAAATATTTTATTTCTTTTCCTTGATTTTTCTGTTACTGATTTCTGCTTTTATGGCCTTGTGGTCTGAGAAGATGCTTTGTAATATTTCGTTGTTTTGGATTCTGCAAGGGTTTGTTTTATGACCTGATATGTGATCTATTCTGGAGAATGTTCCTTGTGCACTAGAAAAAAAAGTATTCTTTGCAGCTGTTGGGTGGAGTGTTCTGTATAAGTCTATGAGGTCAAGTTAGTTCATTGTAGCAATTAGATCTTCCTTGTCTCTATTGAGCTTCTTACTGGAAGTCCTATCCTTCTCTGAAAGTGGTGTGTTGAAGTCTCTTGCTATAACTGTGGAGGTGTCTATCTCACTTTTCAATTTTCTTAAAGTTTGTTATATGTATCCTGTAGCCCTGTCATTGGGTGCATAAACATTTAATATGGTTATATCTTCCTGGTCAATTGTCCCTTTTATCATTACGTAGTGTCCTTCTTTATCCTTTGTGGTGGATTTAACGTTAAAGTCTCTTTTGCCAAGAATTAATATTGCCACTCCTGCTCTTTTTTGATTGTTGTTTGCTTGAATTTTTTTTTTTTTTTTTTTGCATCCTTTGAGTTTTTGTTTGTGTCTCTGCATTTAAGGTGTTTCTCTTCTAGGCACCATGTAGACGGATCATGTTTTTTCATCCAGCCTGAGACTCTCTATCTCTTTATTGGTGCATTTAGTCCATTTACATTCAGCTTAATTATAGATAAGTATGAGTTTAGTGATGTCATTTTGATGTCTTTTTGTGTGTGTTGTTGACAATTTCATTTTTCCACTTACTTTTTTGTGCTGAGAAGCTTTTCTTTGTAAATTGTGTGTTCCTCATTTTTGTAGTAGTTGAATTTATTTTTGCTGAGTCATTATGTTTTTCTTGGTTTTTATTTTGAAGTATGGAGTTGTTAGACCTTTTTGTGGTTGCCTTAATATTTACCCCTATTTTTCTAAGTAAAAACCTAATTTGTATCATCCTGTATCACATTGTTTTCCTCTCCATATGGAAGATCTATGGCTCCTGTATTTAGTCCTTTTTTTTTGATTATTGTTATCTGTTACATAAGGACTTCAATGATTCCCTGTTTCGAGCATTTTTTTTCTTTTTCAAATTAATCTTATTTTGTTTTTATGATTTCCCTATTTGAGTTGATATCAGGATGTTCTGTTCTATGACCTTGTGTTGTGTTGGTATTTGATATTACTGATTTTCTGACCAAAGAATTTCCTTTAGTAATTCTAGTAGCTTTGGTTTCGTTTTTGCAAATTCTCTCAGCTTGTGTTTATCTTTAAATGTTTTAATTTCACCTTCATATTTGACAGAGAGTTTTGCTGGTAAGATGATTCTTGGCTGGCACTTTTTCTCCTTCAATGTTCTATATATGTCATCCCATTGCCTTCCTGCCTGCATGGTTTCTGTTGAGTAGTCTGAACTTACTTTTATTCATTCTCCTTTGTAGGTGACTTTTCTTTTATCCCTGGCTGCTTTTAAAATTTTCTCTTTATCTTTGGTTTTGGTAAGTTTGATGATAATATGCCTTGCTGATTTTCTTTTTGGATCAATCTTGCATGGGGTTCGATGATCATCTTGGATAGATATCCTTTTTTCTTTCATGGTGCCAGAGAAGTTTTCTGCCAACAGGTCTTCAACTATTCTCTTTGTATTTTCTGTCCTCCCTCCCTATTCTGGAACTCCAATCTCATGCAAGTTATTCTTCTTGAAAGAGTCCCACATGATTCTTAGCATTTCTTCATTTTTTAAAATTATTTTATCTGATTTTTCTTCAACTGTATTTAAAAAAAAAAATTTTTTTTATATTGGTGTCAAATGCCTCATCCTCCATCTCCCCCACTCTGCATTCCAATTCCTCAATTCTGCTTCTCTGATTCCTTTTGAGTTGTCTAATTTTGTAATTTTACTGTTGATCTTTTGGATTGCTGAATGCTGTCTCTCTATGGATTCTTGCAGCTTATTAATTTTTCCACTATGTTCTTGAAGAATCTTTTTGATTTCTTCAACTGCTTTATCTGTGTGTTCCTTGGCTTTTTCTGTCCATTGCCTTATTTCACTTCCGAGGTCATCCCTGATATCTTGAAGCTTTATGTATATTAGTTTTTTATATTCTGCATCTGGCAATTCCAGGAGTGGATCTTCATTTGGGAAAGATTTTGATTCTTTAATTTGGGGTTTTGTAGAAGCAATCATGGTGTGCTTCTTTATGTGATTTGATACTGACTGCTGTTTCCAAGCCATCTATAAGATATTGTAAAGATTTATATTTGCTTACTGAGTCTTATCTTCTTGTTTTGTTTTGTTTCAGTATAGTGGATGGGCTCCTAGATTGTGCTGTTTTGATTGTTGTAGTCTTTGAATCACTTATGTCCTATTACCAGGTGGTTTGAGCCATTACCAGATATATAAACCTAAGAGTCTATTCACTATTCTTGAATAGAATCAGCTTAGGTGTTGGGATTTTGGGTCACCAAGTGTGTGGTGTAGACTGTTTTCTATTAACTTAGAGGAGTAGTGGTGATAGTTGTGTGCACCAGAGTCTAGTAGCAGCAAGGGGTCACACTCCATGGAAGGCATGATTCTGACAGCCTTCTGCTATTTGCCAGTGAGGTAGGTGTGTCTCTATTCCTAAAGCACTTTGGTGGGTGGGCTCTGCAGCTGTACCTTAGGCACCCAATGCTTATACCTCTAAGGATTGGTAGGCATCACTATCCTTAGACCACTTTAGCAGGTGGCTAGGTGGTTTGGGTGGAGCTTCAGCCCTCAGTTCTCTGCTGTGGATCAGTGAGGGCTCTGTTTAAAAGAGAGGTATCAGAGCTCCAAAACGTGTCTTTCCACTGCTCCACTAAAACAATTACAGTCAGATTCTATCAGAATTGCATTTGCATTCTAATAGCCACCTTGTTCCCTGTAGGGATGAAGACCAAAGACTGTGGATCTCATATCCTTTGTGGGAGCTGGTTTTGTATTTTTATTCCAGTTTAGGGAAGTCAGGGAAGGATTTTTTCCCCCCTGCGTTATTAGTTGCTGCCTCTCTCAGGCCAGGAGAATGGGTTAGGGAAAAAAAAAATCCACAGAGCACTTCATTCCCTGGCCCAGGAAATTCCAATGTTAATGAAGCCGCCTGGGGCAGGGAGGGGAGGGATCAGATAGATAGGGGAGAGTAGCACCCAGCAATATAGACAAAGTTGCTTATCTTACTTTTGATGACTGTTTTATCTGAGATTCCAGCGGGGTGTGTAGCCTGTGTGTGCTGGCTGGGTCAAGATTGCCCCAGAGGGCCAGGCCTGCATCCAGTGCTTGCACCATCTCAGGAAGCCATGATCAGCTCCTCTGCTCCTAGTTCAAAGCCCAGCACCAAGGTTTTCTGGCTGGGGTGCTGCACTCCAGGCTCCAAAAGCCATCGCTGCTACCCCGTTAATTTCTTCTCCTGTCAGCAGTGTCATTGTGCAGCCTGCATGCACTGGCTGGGTTTCCCCCGAGGTTACTTCGGGATGCTAGGGCTGCATCCTGTGCTTGCGCCATCTCAGAAAGCCCTGCTCAGCTCCTCTGCACTTCATCCAAAGCCCGGCACCAAGGTTTTCTGACTGGAATGCTGGCTCCAGGCTCTGAAAACAGTCGCTTCCTCCCCGTGGTTGCTCATTCTCTTGTCAGCCGTGTCAGTGTGCAGTCTGCTTGCGCTGGCTGAGTCTCTACTGAGGTTATTCCAGGGCATTAGGGGTTAAGGCTCTGCCCTGCGCTTGCCCCATCTCAGTAATCTGCAATCAGTCCCACTTCTGTGGCACCAGGGAATTGTGAGAGCTCAAGACTGTGCCGCTGGACGCCGGTTCCAGAAGTGGACACTGCTTTAGGGTGCAGCTTTTCGCCCCCCTGTCACTCAGGTCAACTCTCTAGTTCTGTGTTTGATGGTCAGGGTTTGTAGATTGTCATGTATGTGATCGATTCACTTGTTTTTTCGAGTCTTTGTTGCAAGAGGGATCTACGGTAGCTTCTATGTAGTCAGCCATCTTGGCCCTGCCACTCTTAGATTATTTTAATATGTTATTTCCTATTTATATGTGTTAAAAATGGACTTTCACCTTTCTTATTTCTAAAAGTTATTTTATAAATATTTGCCTATTAATTTATCTTTGTTAAAATCCTCTGAATCACTTTGTTATATTTCAAAAATGATAGTATTAACAAAAATGTGTTGTGTTTCTATTTAGAATAGCATTTATTTTATCATTGATTTGAAAGTAATTAACATCTTTATAAAACAATTCTCATCTAGGAATACACAAGGCCCTTTGATTTAGTTAGGTTTTCAGTTAATGTTCTCTATTAAGTTATGTTTTGTGTGTGCATATGCTTAAATCCATGTGTCTGTCATTTTGTCATGCTGTGGGGGCTTGCATGTTGCTGTGATGCTGGAAGCTATGCCACCGGTATTCAGATACCAGCAGGGTCACCCGTGGAGGACAGGTTTCAGCTGAGTTTCCAGACTGAAACCGACTAGGAAGAAGGACCCAGCAGTCTACTTCTGAAAAGCATTAGGCAGTGAAAACCTTAAGAATAGCAGCAGAACATTGTCTGATATAGTGCTGGAAGATGAGCCCCCGAGGTTCGAAGGCACTCAAAAGATGACTGGGGAAGAGCTACCTCCTCAAAGTAGAATCGGCCTTAATGACGTGAATGGAGTAAAGCTTTGGAACCTTCATTTGCTCATGTGGCATGACTCAAAATGAGATGAAACAGCTGCAAACATCCATTAATGATTGGAATCTTGAATGTAGGAAGTATGAATCTAGGAAAATTGGAAATCGTCAAAAATGAAATGGAACACATAAACATCAGCATCCTAGGCATTAGTGAGCTGAAATGGACTGGTATTGGCCATTTTCAATCTGACAATCATATAGTCTACTATGCTGGGAATGACAGCTTGAAGAGGAATGGCATTGCATTCATCGTCAAAAAGAACATTTCCAGATCTATCCTGAAGTACAATGCTGTCAGTGATAGGATAATATCCATACTCCTACAAGGAAGACCAGTTAATACGACTATTATTCAAATTTACGTACCAACCACTAGGGCCAAAGATGAAGAAATAGAAGATTTTTATCAGCTGCTACAGTCTGAAATTGATCAGACATGCAATCGAGATGCATTGATAATTACTAGCGATTGGAATGGGAAAGTTGGAAACAAAGAAGAAGGATCAGTAACTGGAAACTATGGCCTTGGTCATAGAAGCAATGCTGGAGATCGAATGAGAGAATTTTGCAAGACCAACCGCTTCTTCATTGCAAATACCTTCTTTCACCAATGTAAATGGTGACTATACACGTGGACCTCGCCAGATGGAACACACAGAAGTCAAATTGACTACATCTGTGGAAAGAGATGTTGGAAAAGCTCAATATCATCAGTCAGAAAAGGCCAGGGGCCGACTGCGGAAAAGACCATCAATTGCTCAGATGCAAGCTCAAGCTGAAACTGAAGACAATCAGAGCAAGTCCGCAAGAACCAAAATATGACCTTGAGTACATCCCACCTGAATTTAGAGACCACTTTAGGAATAGATTTGACGCTTTGAATACTAGTGACCAAAGAGCAGACGAGTTGTGGAATGACATCAAGGACATTATCCATGAAGAAAGCAAAAGGTCATTAAAAACACAGAAAAGAAAGAAAAGACCAAGGTGGATACCAGAGGAGACTCTGAAACTTTATCTCGAAGGTTGAGCAGCTAAAGCAAAAGGAAGAATTGATGAAGTAAAAGAACAAAACAGAAGATTTCAAAGGGCGGCTCGAGAAGACAATGTTAAGTATTATAATGACATGTGCAAAGAGCTGGAGATGGAAAACCAAAAGGGAAGAACATGCTGAACGTTTCTCAAGCTGAAAGAACTGAATATTCAAGTCTCAAGTAGCAATAGTGAAGGATACTACGGGGAAAATATTAAAGGGTGCAGGAAGCATCAAAAGAAGATGGAAGAAATACACAGAGTCATTACGCCAGAATAATTAGTCGATGTTCAACCATTTCAAGAGGTGGCATATGATCAGGAAACAATAGTACTGAAGAAGTCCAAGCTTCTCTGAAGGCATTGGCAAAAAACAAGTCTCTAGGAATTGATTGAATATCAATTGAGATGTTTCAACAAATAGATGCAGCGCTGGAGGTGCTTACTCGTCTATTCCAAGAAATATGGAAGAGAGCTACCTGGCCAACTGACAGGAAGAGATCCATATTTATGCCTATTCCCAAGAAAGGTGATCCAACCAAATGTGGAAATTGTACAACAATGTCATTAATATCACATGCAAGCAAAATTTTGCTGAAGATCATTCAAAAGTGGCTGCAGCAGTATATCAACAGAGAACTGCCAGAAATTTAGACTGGTTTCAGAAGAGGACATGGAACCAGGCATATCATTGCTGATGTCAGATGGATCCTGGCTGAAAGCAGAGAATACCAGAAGGATGTTTACCTGTGTTTTATTGACTATGCAAAGGCATTTGACTGTGTGGATCATAACAAACTATGGATAACGTTGCATGGAATGGGAATTCCAGAACACTTAGTTGTGCTCATGAGCAACCTTTATATAGATCAAGAGGCAGTTGTTTGGACAGAACAAGGGGATACTCATTGGTTTAAAGTCAAGAAAGGTGAGCATCAGGGCTGTATTCTTTCACCATACCTATTCAATCTGTATGCTGAGCAAATAATCTGAAAAGCGGGACTATATGAAGAAGAACGGGGCATCAGGATTGGAGGAAGAATCATTAGCAACCTGTGTTATGCAGATGACACAGCCTTGCTTGCTGAAAGTGAAGAGGACTTGAAGCACTTACTGATGAAGATCAAAGACCACAGCCTTCAGTATGGATTTCACCTCAACATAAAGGAAACAAAAATCCTCACAACTGGATCATTGAGCAACATCATGATAAATGGAGAAAAGATTGAAGTTGTCAAGGATTTCATTTTACTTGTATCCACAATCAACAGCCATGGAAGCAGCAGTCAAGAAATCAAAAGACGCATTGCATTGGGTAAATCTGCTGTAAAGGACCTCTTGAAAGTGTTGAAGAGCAAAGATGTCACCTTGAAGACGAAGGTGTGCCTGACCCAAGCCATGGTATTTTCAGTTGCATCATATGCATATAAAAGCTGGACAATGAATAAGGAAGACCAAAGAAGAATTGATGCCTTTGACTTGTGGGGTTGGCAAAGAATATTGAAAATACCATGGATTGCCAAAAGAACGAACAAATTTGTCTTGGAAGAAGTACAATCAGAATACTCCTTAGAAGCAAGGATGGTGAGACTGCATCTTACATACTTTGAACATGTTGTCAGGAGGGATTGTCCCTGGAGAAGGACATCATGCTTGGCAGAGTACAGGGTCAGCAGAAAAGCGGAAGACCCTCAAGAAGGTGGATTGACACAGTGGCTAAAACAATGAGCTCGAGTATAACAATGATTGTAAGGATGGCTCAGGACCGGGCAGTTTCTTTCTGTTGTGCCTAGGGTCGTTATGAGTCGGAGCCGACTCGACGGCACCTAACAACAACTATATATGCGTGTGTTCTGTATATTTCTCAAATTTATTCCTTTTTTTTATTTTTTTTTTTGTTTTGATTGCTTCTTCATTTCTGTTTGTCAATGTTTATTTCTGACAAACTGGAAAGTTGTTGATTTTTAAATATTATTTTATTTTTGAATCTCACCAACCTACAATCTGTAATTAGTAAATAATTTTGCAGAAGATCACCTTGTGTTTACACAGTCATTAAACACACAAAATAAACATTTTATCGCCTTTGTTTTATAAACTTAAGGCTTTTTTTAAATTTGCATTATATGTCTGGAAATTCTAAAACTATGTCAGCCAACGCAGGTGGAAATGAGCCTTCTCATCCTGTGCTTGATTTCAAATCTAATGTGCATATTCATCCTTATGTGTGAATCTTTCCTTAATATGAGACAGATATAGTTCATTACGCTAAGGAATTACCCTATATGATTGCTCATCCCATAAGAGTTTGTATCAGCAATGATGGCTGAATTAAACCTCTTGTCATGGATTAAATTCTGTCCCCAAAAATATGTGTTAACTTTCTAGGCCATGATTCCTAGTAGTATGTAATTATCCTCCATTTTGTGATCTGATTATTCTCCATTTTTTAATATTGTGCAGCTCTCCTCCATTTTATGTGTTGTAAATCCCAAAACCTCTATAAGGCAGGTTTAGGGAGGGGTGTGTCTTGAGTCACACCCTTAATTAAGTCACCACTCTTACTCAAGTCACACTTGAGTCACACCTTTCATCTTACAAGTGAAAAAGGAGAAAGAAGTTAGCAGAGGAGAAGGCAGAAGGGACCTCACTACCACCAGGAAACAAGAACAGGGAGCAATGCATGTCCTTTGGACATGGGGTCCCTGCACTAAACCCAGGGGAAGAGGGATGACAAGACACATGGGGATTTCCAAGGAATTTTGGGCCCACAGATGTTGAATGGAGACAAGTACCTTCCCCCGGAGCTGAAAGAGAAAGCTTTCCTGTACAGCTAGCACCTTGAATTAGAATTTCTAGCCACCTAAGCCATGACAGAATAAATATCTGTTTGTTAAAGCCATCCACTTGCGGTATTTCTGTTATAGCAGCACTAGATAGCTAAGATACGTGGCAATCATTTTTTTGCAGCTTGTGTGTGTATACCTTCACAGTCCGCAATCTACTCCTACACTCAAAGGTGGTCCTATGCTTATCATGTGGAAACATGGACTTGTTAAAAATTATTTTACCTGCTATGCATTTCTGAAGAATTCTCTATTTATTCCTTTTCTAATTTTTCACGTAAAATTTACTTTCAAACCTGTAGTAGGATATTAATACTATGTCCGTCCTCTATATCATAGTGTAATTAACAATAATAAAAAATTGTGTGAGGGGTAGTGAGAAGAGAGATAAGGGGAATGTAAAGAAAAAAAAAGCTTGAATATTATAAATATCAAAAGCAACCTCCTTTGTTAAGCACAGTTAAAAAACAATTGGAAATAAGAAGTACTACTGCATATATCAGAAACCCTGGTGGTGTAGTGGTTAAGTGCTAAAGCTGCTAACCAAGAGGTCGGCAGTTCAAATCCACCAGGTGCTCCTTGGAAACTCTAAGGGGCAGTTCTACTCTGTCCTGTAGGGTCACTATGATTCGGAATCGACTCAACGGCAGTGGCTTTTTGGTTTTTGGGTATTGCATATATCGTTTTACTTGATATTCAAAACCTTTCCAGGAATAAGATATATTAACTCAAATGTTACAGAAGAGGAAATTGGGCATCAGAATCATTACATGATTGACAGAAATTCACATGGTCTTTAAATGTGGAGCTGACTTTGATGCCCAGTTCTCATGGCTCAGCCCCTTCTAATTTTGGGGTTCATTGGGTTTCTTCTACTTCACTGTCTTCCAGGTTGGAAATGCTCCCTCTCATCACCTGGGACATAGTGCAATCTAAGCCAGTCTGATGAAGTTGAAGGAGATGAGAGCCTCCAGAGAGAGAGCCTGGGGAAAACGACACCCATTGATTTGCATGAGATGGCCCTGCCCCATTAGATGGGAATCTCTGCTTTCCTGAAAAACAATTGAGTGAAATTCAAAGCATCCAATGGTGGACTGTTCCATCTGGTTAAAGATTTCCACCTAACATCCTGGGTTTTAACAACCGGGTATAACACTTCCAGTCCTGTAGAGAAGAAAACCACCACCTGTCATTTTGTCATGCTGGAATGGCTTACATGTTGCTGTGTTGATGGAGGTTATGCCACTGGTACTTGAAATACCAGGAGGGTCACCCAAGGTGGACAGGTTTCAGTGGAGCTTCCAGATTCAAACCAGGAAAAAAAGCCTGGAAACCTGCTTCTGATAATCAGCCAATGAAAACCTTACGGGTCACAAGAGAGCATTGTCCAACTTGATTGTTTGGACACATAAGAAGGGGTCAATTACTAGAGGAAGACATCGTGTTGGATGAAGTAGAGAGAAAGGGAAACCCTTGATGAGATGGTTTGCCAAAATAGTTGCAATGATGGACTCAAACACGCCAGTGCTTGTGAGGAGGATGCAGGACTAAGGGTAACATTTTATTCTGTTGTGTATAAAGTTGCCATGACTCAGAGTCAACTTGACAGCATCTATCTGTCTATCTGTCTGTCTGTCTATCTGCCTGTCTGCCTGCCTGTCTACTTATTTTCCAAAGGGAAAATAGTGTTGTTCACTATTTATTTGGAAGGAAAAGTTAATGTAAATATTCCCACTGCAATTGAGAAGTCTAATAATGGTAAACCTAACCTCAAGACTTGGAAAAGGAGCTTTAAAGTGATTACTGAAACTTGCCAGTTAGTGGGGCACTTCCTTCTCATCTACCCTTCAGTGTGTCTTCCAAAGTAACAGTTATTTGCAACACAACAAAAATAACTTCATAGAATCCTTGCTCCTTTAGGTAAAGCCATTTAATTTCTGCAAAATACATGTGACTCATTTTGTTTCTACCTCCAAATTTAGATAAAAGAGGAATGTTTTCATTTTCTACCCAAAGAAGAGATATCTGAATATTCTAAGTCTTGGTGTAACCCTATGGAGGCATTCCCTTTGAGGTTTATGCCAGTTCAGTCTCTACGTACTTCAAATTTCTATATCCCTGAAACTTCCATAAACTTTATCGATGGAGAGTTTAAACAATGTGATCAAAATCACTTGGATAGTCAGTTTCTGTGAGGCTAAACACCCACTAAAGGTGGCAAAAGTATATAATTGTAACCAGATATTTGGGGAACAATACATACAATAAGTACAGAGAAGTAGTATAAGAGAAGAATTGGAATGAAGGGAAGCAAAGAAGACATAAACATCAGTGGTGTTTATGGAACACTGGCATTATTCATGTGTAAATGTTCTGATGACTTTAGATTTTTGACAAATTTTGATGAAAGTACTGCTGATATACCTTTTAACACAGCTGGCATTGGTGGTTGTTTCCTGCATTGTCCACAATATCCATACCTAAAATAATAGAACCCACACTCCCTTGACAACAGTCATAGCTATTCCTTTGTTTCACCACCGGCCCCATTACATCTTGCCAAAACCCTTCTCAAGGCCCCCGTCACATCCCTGTTCCTCAGGCTGTAGATTACAGGGTTTAACAAGGGGGTGAGAATGGTGTAAAAGGCAGAGAAGATCTTATCCTTGATTGGGGTGTGATAGGACTGAGGAAGCACGTAAGTGTATAAAGTGGCCCAATAGAACAGCGTCACCACCATTATGTGCGAAGAACAGGTGGTGAAGGCCTTCTTCTTCCCTTCTGCTGACTTCATTTGATGCACAGTGATGAGAATCTGGGCATAGGAAGCAATCACCATGGAGAAGGGGATAAGCAGCATCATGACACAAGAGGTATACATCACCATTTCATAGGCAGCTTTGTTGCCACATGCCAGTCTCAGCATGGTGGGAGCCTCACAGAAAAAGTGATTGATCTTGTGGGAGGCGCAGAATGGGAGGCTTATGGTGAGGGGGGTGAGGAGGAAACTGTCCAAAGCACCCCCAAACCAAGAACTGGCCAAGATTATCCAACAGACCCGTCGGCTCATAAGGACAGGATAGTGGAGTGGGTCGTAGATGGCTACATAGCAGTCATAGACCATGAGCCCCAGCAGGAAGAATTCTGCCCCCACAAAGCCCATGTAGAGGAAGTACTGGGCTGTGCAAGCAAGGAAGGAGATGGTCCCCTTTCCCAAAACATAATCAACCAGCATCTTGGGCACAATCGTGGAGATATACATCATATCAATGAAAGAGAGGTGGCTAAGTAGGAAGAACATGGGAGTGTGGAGGTCAGGATCTATGTGGATCAGGAAGACCATGACCCCATTAGTTACGATGGCCATGAAGAAGATGGCACAAATGGAACTAAAAAGGAAGCTAGAGGCTTTTTTGTGTGGGAAGAGCCCAATGAGGGTAAAGCCACTAAACAAGGTCCTGTTATCTTCATCCATTATGGTTGATTTTGACCTGAAGGCATGAGAAGAGAAGTATAGCATTAATGAAAACTGCTGTAGATAAAATTAATTTTTAAGATATCTACATAAGAATTATTAGATTAAAATTATTTATATAACTAATATTAAGAATTTTGGGGTGAGAATGTTGATTTGTAGGTCCTTGTCTATTTCTTCTAGTTGAAGTGCAGCCAGTGATGAATTGTCTAATAAGGAAGGTACACAGGAGCTTACTTGTGGTTATTTACTAATCCATAGTGCACAATTTCATCTATTTTTCACCACATCTTTGATCTGGTTAAACCCTTGTGAAATTGTGCACTACAGATTAGTAAGTAAACACAACCCCTTGTGTTCCTTGCTTACTGGTTAATCTGCCCCTGATTGCAATTTCAAAGTTAAGTCCACATAGCACAAAAATGAATGAAAATTTGCTAGTCGCTGCTTGCTTTAAGGGAGTTAAATTATTTTGCACAAATCTGGGTCCCAGAAATGATTCTTCACTTGGATTGGGATATTTAAAATGTGGACAAAGCTGCAAAAACAATTGATTCAATCAATTCAAATAATCACACATCTCAGTATGAGGCTTGATTGAATTTAAGCATTTTCAGGACAGCTTTGAGATTGATCAGCCTTGTCTAGAAGTAACTATTACATTGTAGACACCACTGAAAAGGATGGTGAATTGTATCTAGCATAATCCGACTGATCATTAACCATCCTTATTTGATATTTCATTCATTTGTTGATTGTTGTCACTCATTCCTACACCCAATCAGTATTTATGGGGATTCCTTTACTCATTGTTCTAAGCTCTGGAGATGCTGTCCTACTTGACTTACATTCTAGTTGTGGGATAAAGACAGTAAACAAATTACAAAGAAGTAAAGAATGCTTCTAGATAATGCAAATAAGTGTTGTGAGAAACATTTTTAAAAATACAATGAAGGATGACAAAACGAACAGGCACATGAAGATTTTGACAGAAGGGCATTCCTGCAGGATGAAGAGTAGATGTAAGATCCCTAAGTGAGTAGGAGCTTGTTATGTTCAGGAAACAAAAGACCCTGTAGGCACAGCACTGTGAATAAGGGGGCAGTGATGTGTCAGTAGTCACCTCTGTAAAACTTGTAGGACAGGGTAAGGAGGTCTCCATTATTTACATATTATCAGTAATCTGGAGTTGCAGTTGACAACCCGTAGCAATTTGTTTACCACTTAAATGTGTTCAGTCTGATTTTTGTTTGTTTGCCTTTTCTTGTGTTCATTTTGCACATTTGTGTCAATTTTTTTTATGATTTTACATTTTCGTGGCCTTGAAGTATGTACATGAGGGAAACATACATCTGAGTTAGCCTGGGGCAAATTGTATTGTCCCAGTATCCATTGTATTTAGCATTTGTCCTGCCTCCTTTCATTCTCAAAGGTGTCACGGTTTGGGAAAAGTCTCTGACAGCAGAGGGACACCTATGCTTTGAGTGGAGTATTTGCATCCTGAATATAAATGAGAACATTTCAAAATCCCATTAGTTTCATTTTTCTTCAAAGGTCAATGTGATTTTTTAATTGTTGGGACATAATGTTAATGATTGTATATTACCATAAAAAGAGGCAGGTGATACAGTCAAAAGTAAACACAAGTGGTGGCCAGTTTTCTAGTCCAGGAACAATATTTTGTAGAAGTGGATCTCTGTGAAATACTTGAGCTAAGAATACCTAGTTCCAGTACTAACTAGCAGTGTGTCCTAATGCAAGTTAATAACAATCTTAGAACCAGTTCCCTGGTCTATAATTAAGCCTTTGGTGACCCAATCATTTTCTGCTTTGAATTTTTATGTGTTTTCATTAATGGAAGCATTCCCAATCATTGAGTGTGTCTGAATTTTTGTTAGTGGTAAGCCTACCTTACGTGTTAAGTGGTACATATGAATTACCACTAATTATATTCAGAGTTCCCACTAGGGTTTATTGATATATATGTGTAACAAGCAAAATTTTTCAAAATTTATACTTTTTCTACCAAAAATTCAGATACCTCATATGGTACACTGTAAGAACCATAATTTGTGGCGCACACCCATGTCTTCAGTTTCAAACAGTCATAAAGGCCCCTGCCTTACGGCAGCATGCACCCAATGGTACCCCTCTTCCAATAAACACCACAGGCTAAGAAAGTTCATGGTCACTATATGTACCACTGGGCACGAAAGGGTTAAGGATCCCACAATTACCTTATGGATTATTGTGATGATTAAATGTCATTAGAAAGATGGGTAGATAGATAGATGATAGATAGATATAGATAGATGATAGATAGATTGATTGATAGATGGATAGATATAGATGATAGCTAGCTAGATAGATAGAGATAGATAGACGATAGATAGATAAATGATAGATAGGTAGATAGATAGACAATAGATTGATAGATGGATAGATATAGATGATAGATAGATGGATAGATATAGATGATAGATGGATAGATATAGATGATAGCTAGCTAGCTAGATAGCTAGAGATAGGTAGATAGATAGATGATAGTAGATAGATAGATCGATAGATAGATCGATAGATAGATAGATAGATAGATAGATAGATGATAGATAGATAGATAGATAGATAGATAGATAGATGATAGATAGATGATAGATAGAGATATATACAACTATTGAATCATGTTATATGTACAGAATGCTATTCTGCGGCTATAAAATAATTCTGGTGTTGCAAACAACCATAACTTGTAGCTATGTGCACTTTTCCATTTTTCAACCACTTGTGTGTATTCACCAACTTGAAGCATGATGAGAAGCACACATTACCTGTCGAACTTCAAACAGGGCCCTAGGATGGGAGACCCATTGCTCTCATACACTATCTTCTGAGTTATTTCAAATCCTAGAATCTTGGAAAAGTCTTCCCAAGCATGCTATTAATTGTTATTAGTGAGAATCCTCAGCAAGAGACAGGAACTTAAGAAAGATTAGGTTTGGGAAAAATGCATTCCAGGAAGACAATCATTTCTAAGTTTCACTGACAGTATAGACACTGAGGAGCAGGAGTGAGGCAATAGATAACAGGCTGGCATGAATTACGAGGATCTAAAAATTAATTTACAGATGCCTACAAACTCCCTAGTACAAGTACACACCCTCTTGATTTCTCATTACATGTCTGTAGACCCACTGAACAAATTCAACCACTCAATGACATTGAACATTAAGAATCTTGGGCAGAAGATGGCGGACTAGGTAGACGCTACCTCGGATCCCTCTTGCCACAAAGACTCAGAAAAACAAGTGAATCGATCACATACATAACAATCTACGAACCCTGAACAACAAACACAGATTTAGAGACGGAGAACGAACAAATAAGGGGAAGCAGCGACTGTTTTTGGAGCCTGGAGCCAGCGTCCCAGTCAGATAACCTTGGCGCCGGGCTTAGGTCTTCTCCCAGGGGAGCTGAACTCAAATTCTTGTGACTGCGCAAACAAGGGGCACAGCTCTACTCCCCTGAACTAACCCTGGGAGGGGGCCCGGCCGGTCCACGGGGGTGGTGCGGCGAAGTGGCTGGCGGGAGGAGAAGTCCCCGGGAGGCAGCGACTGATTTCGGAGCCGGGAGTACAGTGTCCCAGCAGGGGAACCTTGACACTGGGCTTTGGACTGGCAGCGGAGGATCTGAAAACGGCTTCAGCGGACCAGACCCTCGGGGGCAATCTCCACACAGCCAGCACACATAGGTGACAAGCCCTTCGGGAATCTCAGATAAAATAGTCATTCCAAGCAAGTCAAGCAACTTTGGCTATATTCCGAGGTGCTACTCTCCTATTTCTCTGAACCCTCTCCCACCCTTCCCAGGCAGCTTCATTAACATTGGAATTTCCTGAGCCAGAGGGAGAATGGCTCCGGCTCCCCGGCGGCTTTGCTTCCCCCTCCCTTTTTTTTTTTTTTTTTTGGCCTTTTCCTAACCCATTCTTCCGGCCTGAGAGAAGGAACCACAAAAAACCCAGGGATCAAAAATCCATCCCTAATTGGACTAAAAACACAGAACCAGCTAAAGCCAAGCATATATGATCCAAATCTCGGAATTTCATCCTTACAGGGAACAAGATGGCGGTTATAATCCAAAGGCAGTTCTGATAGGGATCTGACTGCATTTTTTTTTAGCGGATTTTCTGGAAAAACAAGTTTCCCATGTCTGATATCTCTGCTTATTCAACAGAGTCCTAACTTACCCACAATAGGGAACTGAGAGCTGAAGCTCCCCCCAGACCACCTAGCCTCTTGCCTTAGGGGTCTAAGGAGGGTGACATCTACCAATCAGTAGAGGTACTTGCATTGGGGGCATGAGGTACAGCTGCAGTGCACTCCCACCAAGGTGCTGTAGGAATAGAGACACACCTACCTCACTGACACTTTGGGGAACCCCGTCAGCATTTTGCCCCCCCTGGAGGGTGAACCCCAGCTGCTAATAGAATCTGGTGCACACAACTATCACCACTACTTCTTGAGGTGGATAGGTGTTAGGGTGCAGCACACACTTGATGACCCAAAATCAGATTCCACTCAAGAATAGTGAATAGACTCAGGCATATATATCTGGCAACAGCCCAAACCAGCTGGTAATAGGTCATAAGTAAGTCAAGGGCTACAACAAACAAGACAGCACAATCTAGTAGCCCATCCATGTATATTGAAAGAAAATAAAACAAGATAAGACTCAGTGAGCAATTACAGAATAAACCACTACTATAACTTTTTTTTTAATTATTTATTTTTTTAATTTTTTTTATAACTTAGTGATGGCTCAGAGACAGCAGTCGATATCAAACCACATAAACAAGCAGACCATGACAGCTTCTACAACCCCCCAAACAAAAGAATCAAAATCTTTCCCAAATGAAGATACAATCCTGGAATTATCAGATACAGAATATAAAAAACTAATTTACAGAATGCTTCAAGACATCACAAACAAAATAAGGCAAACTGCAGAAAAAGCCAAGGAACACACTGATAAAACAGTTGAAGAACTCAAAAAGATTATTCAAGAACATAGTGGAAAAATTAATAAGTTGCAAGAATCTATAGAGAGACAGAATGTACAAATCCAAAAGATTAACAATAAAATTACAGAATTAGACAACACAATAGGAAGTCAGAGGAGCAGACTCGAGCAATTAGAATGCAGACTGGGAAATCTGGAGGACCAGGGAATTAACACCAACATAGCTGAAAAAAAATCAGATAAAAGAATTAAAAAAAATGAAGAAACCCTAAGAATCATGTAGGACTCTATCAAGAAGGATAACTTGCATGTGATTGGAGTCCCAGAACAGGGAGGGAGGACAGAAAACACAGACAAAATAGCTGAAGAACTGCTGACAGAAAACTTCCCTGACATCATGAAAGAAGAAAGGATATCTATCCAAGATGCTCATCGAACCCCATTTAAGACTGATCCAAAAAGAAAAACACCAAGACATATTATCATCAAACTTGCCAAAACCAAAGATAAAATTTTAAAAGCAGCCAGGGAGAAAAGAAAGGTCTCCTTCAAGGGAGAATCAATAAGTTCAGACTACTCAGCAGAAACCATGCAGGCAAGAAGGCAATGGGATGTCATATACAGAACACTGAAGGAGAAAAACTGCCAGCCAAGGATCATATATCCAGCAAAACTCTCTCTGAAATATGAAGGCGAAATTAAGATATTTACAGATAAACACAAGCTTAGAGAATTTGAAAAAACCAAACCAAAGCTATAAGAAATACTAAAGGGTATTGTTTGGTCAGAAAACCAATAATATCAGATACCAGCACAAGTTCACAAAACAGAACATTCTGATATCAACTCAAATAGGGGAATCACAAAAACAAATTTAGATTAATTAAAAAAAAATGCTCATAACAGGGAATCATTGAAGGCAATATGTAAAAGATCACAATAATCAAAAAGAGGGACTAAATACAGGTGGCATAGAACTGCCATATGGAGAGTGATACAAGGTGATATACAACAATACAAGTTAGGTTTTTACTTAGAAAAATAGGGGTAAATATTAAGGTAACCACAAAGAGGTATAACAACTCCATAACTCAAGATAAAAGCCAAGAAAAACGTAACGACTCAACAAACATAAAGTCAAACACTACGAAAACGAGGATCCCACAATTTAGTAAGAAAAACGTCTCAGCACAAAAAAGTAAGTGGAAAAATGAAACTGTCAACAACACACATAAAAAAGCATCAAAATGACAACACTAAACACTTATTTATCTATAATTACGCTGAATGTAAATGGACTAAAGGCACCAATAAAGAGACAGAGAGTCTCAGACTGGATAAAGAAACATAATCCATCTATATGCTGCCTACAAGAGACACACCTTAGACTTAGAGACACAAACAAACTAAAACTCAAAGGATGGAAAAAAATATATCAAGCAAACAATAAGCAAAAAAGAAGAGGAGTAGCAATATTAATTTCTGACAAAATAGACTTTAGACTTTAATCCACCACAAAGGATAAAGAAGGACACTACATAATGATAAAAGGGACAATTGATCAGGAAGACATAACCATATTAAATATTTATGCACCCAATGACAGGGCTGCAAGATACATAAATCAAATTTTAACAGAACTGCAAAGTGAGATAGACACCTCCACAGTTATAGTAGGAGACTTCAACACACCACTTTCGGAGAAGGACAGGACATCCAGTAAGAAGCTCAATAGAGACACGGAAGACCTACTTACAACAATCAACCAACTTGACCTCATTGACTTATACAGAACTCTCCACCCAACTGCTGCAAAGTATACTTTTTTTCTAGTGCACATGGAACATTCTCTAGAATAGACCACATATTAGGTCATAAAACAAACCTTTGCAGAATCCAAAACATCGAAATATTACAAAGCATCTTCTCAGACCACAAGGCAATGAAACTAGAAATCAATAACAGAAAAACGAGGGAAAAGAAATCAAATACTTGGAAACTGAACAATACCCTCCTGAAAAAAGACTGGGTTATAGAAGACATCAAGGAGGGAATAAGGAAATTCATAGAATGCAACGACAATGAAAATACTTCCTATCAAAACCTCTGGGACACAGCAAAAGCAGTGCTCAGAGGCCAATTTATATCGATAAATGCACACATACAAAAAGAAGAAAGAGCCAAAATCAGAGAACTGTCCCGACAACTGGAACAAATAGAGAGTGAGCAACAAAAGAATCCATCAGGCACTAGAAGAAAACAAATAATAAAAATTAGAGCTGAACTAAATGAATTAGAGAACAGAAAAACAATTGAAAGAATTAACAAAGCCAAAAGCTGGTTCTTTGAAAAAATTAACAAAATTGATAAACCATTGGCTAGACTGACTAAAGAAATACAGGAAAGGAAACAACCTGAATAACAAACGAGAAGGACCACATCACAACAGAACCAACTGAAATTAAAAGAATCATACCAGATTATTATGAAAAATTGTACTCTAACAAATTTGCAAACCTAGCAGAAATGGATGAATTCCTGGAAAAACACTACCTACCTAAACTAACACACTCAGAAGTAGAACAACTAAGTAGACCCATAACAAAAAAAAAAAAAAAAAAAAAAGATTGAAACGGTAATCAAAAAATTCCCAACAAAAAGAAGCCTTGGCCCATATGGCTTTACTGCAGAGTTCTACCAAACTTTCAGAGAAGAGTTAACATCACTACTACTAAAGGTATTTCAAAGCATAGAAAATGACGGAATACTGCTTAACTCATTCTATGAAGCCACCATATCCCTGATACCAATACCAGGTAAAGACATCACAAAAAAAGAAAATTACAGACCTATATCCCTCATGAACATAGATGCAAAAATCCTCAACAAAGTTCTAGCCAATAGAATTCAACAACATATCAAAAAATTAATCCACCATGACCAAGTGGGATTTATACCAGGTATGCAAGGCTGGGTTAATATTAGAAAAACCATTAATATAATCCACCATATAAATAAAAGACAAAAACCACATAATCTTATCAATTGATGCAGAAAAGGCATTTGACGAAGTCCAACACCCATTTATGATAAAAACTCTCAGTAAAATAGGCATTGAAGGAAAATTCCTCAACATGATAAAGGGCATCTATACAATTTTTTTTTTTTTTTATACAAAGCCAACAGCCAACATCACTCTAAATGGAGACAGCCTGAAAACATTTCGCTTGAGAATGGGAACCAGGCAAGGATGCCCTTTATCACCGCTCTTATTCAACATTGTGCTAGATGTCCTAGCCAGAGCAATTAGGCTAGACAAAGAAATAAAGGGCATCTGGATTGGCAAGGAGGAAGTCAAATTATCTCTGTTTGCAGATGACATGATCTTATACACAGAAAACCCTGAGGAATCCTCCAGAAAACTACTGAAACTAATAGAAGAGTTTGGCAGAGTCTCAAGTTATAAGATAAACATACAAAAATCACTTGAATTCATCTACGTCAACAAAAACAGCATCGAAGAGGAAATCACCAAATCAATACCATTCACAGTAGCCCCCAAGAAGATAAAATACTTAGGAATAAATCTTACCAAAGATGTAAAAGACCTCTACAAAGAAAACTACAAAGTACTACTACAAGAATCTAAAAAGGACCTACTTAAGTGGAAAAACATACCTTGCTCATGGATAGGAAGACTTAACATAGTAAATATGCCTATTCTACCAAAAGCCATCTATACATACAATGCACTTCCGATCCAAATTCCAATGACATTTTTTAATGTGATGGAGAAACAAATCACCAACTTCATATGGAAGAGAAAGAAGCCTCGGATAAGTAAAGCATTACTGAAAAAGAAGAAGAAAGTGGGAGGCCTCACTCTACCTGATTTTAGAACCTATTATACAGCCACAGTAGTCAAAACAGTCTGGTACTGGTATAACAACAGGCACATAGACCAATGGAACAGCATTGAGAACCCAGATATAAATCCATCCACATATGAGCAGCTGATATTTGACAAAGGACCAGTGTCAGTTAATTGGGGAAAAGATAGTCTTTTTAACAAATGGTGCTGGCATAACTGGATATCCACCTGCAAAAAAATCAAACAGGACTCATACCTCACACCATGCACAAAAACTAACTCCAAGTGGATCAAAGACCTAAACATAAAGACTAAAACGATAAACATCATGGAAGAAAAAATAGGGACAACATTAGAAGCCCTAATACAAGGCATAAACAGAATACAAAACATTACCAAAAATGACGAAGAGAAACCAGGTAACTTGGAGCTCCTAAAAATCAAACACCTATGCTCATCTAAAGACTTCACCAAAAGATTAAAAGACCACCTACAGACTGGGAATGAATTTTCAGCGATGACATCTCCGACCAGCGCCTGATCTCTAAAATCTATATTATTCTGTTAAAACTCAACCACAAAAAGACAAACAAACCAATCAAGAAGTGGGCAAAGGATATGAACACACACTTCACTAAAGAAGATATTCAGGCAGCTAACAGATACATGAGAAAATGTTCTCAATCATTAGCCATTAGAGAAATGCAAATTAAAACCACGATGAGATTCCATCTCACTCCAACCAGGCTGGCATTAATCCAAAAAACACAAAATAATGAATGTTGGAGAGGCTGCGGAGAGATTGGAACTCTTATACACTGCTGGTGGGAATGTCAAATGGTACAACCACTTTGGAAATCTATCTGGCGTTTTCTTAAAAAGTTAGAAATAGAACTACCATACCACCCAGAAATCCCACTCCTTGGAATATACCCTAGAGAAATAAGAGCCTTCACACAAACAGATGTATGCACACCCATGTTTATTGCAGCTCTGTTTACAATAGCAAAAAGCTGGAAGCCACCAAGGTGTCCATCAACGGATGAATGGTTAAATAAATTGTGGTATATTCACACAATGCAATACTATGCATCGATAAAGAACAGTGACGAATCTGTGAAACATTTCATAACATGGAGGAACATGGAAGGCATTATGCTGAGCGAAATTAGTCAGAGGCGAAAGTACAAATATTGAATAAGACCACTATTATAAGATCTTGAGAAATAGTACAAACTGAGAAGAACACATACTTTTGTGGTTACGAGGCGGTGGAGGGAGGGAGGGTGGGAGAGGGTTATTTACTGATTAGTTAGTAGATAAGAACTACTTTAGGTGAAGGGAAGGACAGTACTCAATACAGGGAAGGTCAGCTCAACTGGACTGGTCCAAAAGCAGTTTCTGGGATAAAATGAATGCTTCTAAGATCAGCGGAGCAAGGGCAGGGGTTTGGGGACTATGGCTTAAGGGGACTTCTAAGTCAATTGGCAAAATAATTCTGTTATGAAAACACTCTGCATCCCACTTTGAAATGTGGCATCTGGGGTCTTAAATGTTAACAAGCAGCCATCTAAGATGCATCAATTGGTCTCAACCCACCTGGATCAAAGGAGAATGAAGAACACCAAGGTCACAGGATAACTATGAGCCCAAGAGACAGAAAGGGCCCCATGAACCAGAGACCTACATCATCCTGAGACCAGAAGAATTATATGGTGCCCGACTGCAACCGATGACTGCCCTGACAGGGAGCACAACAGAGAACTCCTGAGGGAGCAGAAGATCAGTGGGATGCAGACCCTAAATTCTCATAAAAAGACCAGACTTAATGGTCTGACTGAGACTAGAGGAACTCCGGCAGTCATGGTCCCCAAACCTTTTGTTGGCCCAGGACAGGAACCATTCCCGGAGACAACTCATCGGACATGGGAGGGACTGGACAATGGGTTGGAGAGAGATGCTGATGAAGAGTGAGGTACTTGTATCAGGTAGACACTTGAGACTGTGTTGGCATCTCCTGTCTGGAGGGGAGATGGGAGGGTAGAGAGGGTTAGAAACTGGCAAAATGGTCACGGAAGGAGAGACTGTAAGGAGGGAGCAGGCTGACCTATTAGGGGGAGAGTAAATGGGAGTATGTAGTAAGGTGTATATAAGCTGATATGCAACAGACTGACTTGATTTGTAAACGTTCACTTAAAGCTCAATAAAAATTATTAAGAAAAAGATGCATAATAAACTCACACATTTATATATTTCTTGGAAAATACTTTGAAGTAAATGGAAGATGAAAGAAATGGAAGGCGGGACAAATGAAAGAAAGGGGGGTTGAGGAAGAGAGAGAGAAAGGGAGAAAAGAGGAGGCTGGAGGGTGGAAGAAAACATTCAAAAGTTCAAAATAGAATAAAAGGAAAAAAAAAATCATCTACTAAAGAATAAAATGCTGACTGGCCACAAACATCTTCTTGAGAGTGAAAGAACACCTAAACAGAAGAAACATCCTATTGGAGTTAAAAGTGTGGGTTCTGGAGCCAGAATTTTCTTGTATTTTATCCTAGTTTCACCACTCAAATGTTTGACCACAGGCCATTTCATTTACTTGGCCTCTTTTGGACTCAATTTGCCCATCCGTTCTGTAATAACAGAAACAATACAGTTTGCAAGGAAGTACATGTCAATATCTTAGACTAGCGCCTAGAATGTAATGAGTGCTTAATAAAAGTCATTATCAATATTATCAGATACATTCGAATTGTCAGTAGTGTGAATTGAAAAGAAATACATTGAAATACATTAAGGGCAATAAACACTAAGGTATATCCGGATATTTGTGTAGAGGAAACAAACAGAGAATTAAGAATTGGGAAGAAACTATATAACATTATTATTAATAAACACAGAATTCTGTAGACACATAGGCATGTCTGCAAAAATAATGTAAATATGATTGCAGAAAAAAACTGCATAGAATTCAAAATGATTCTTAACAACAATGATATATAGCAAGGTCTGAAAATGTAATGTAAATTATCTACTTTAAAAAAAAAAACGATTCCATTTACATAGAATGGAAAATGAGGAAGCTGTACTCCTTCATTCATTCAACCAACCACTTATCATGAGCTTGCTCTTCACCAGGAAGTGTCCTAGAAGCTGAATATAGTCAACAATGCCACTCACAGCATACATTCTAGTGAGGCTGGTCAAATGTAAACATTTAACGTAGTGATAATCAAACTTTCCTCTCAATAAATGAGCCAGAATGATAGGTTTTCATGCATGATTCAAACACAAAGAGAACTGCAGTGTATGAAAAGTTTTTCAAAGCAATAAAAAACTCATTAGTAGTATTGAAATGGGACATAAGAATGTGTGTGCATATTTATTCTAAAACACTGGAAAGTATAATAGCTAATGCATAGTATAACAGCAAGAGGTTAAAAATACAAGCATATAGTCAGTTTATAGAAAAAAACAACTATGTCAATTTTAGCAATGATGTTATAAGTGGGATGAAAAATCCCTTTTAAAGCATAGGTTCACTTTTAAAGAAAGCAAAAAAGGTACAAAATGGAAAAGACAGAATTAAAAAAATACAATTAAAAAATAATGAGAGTGATATATGTACCTACAGGTGATCTATTTCTGAACAACCAGACACTGAAAACCCCATGAAACATAGTTCTACTCTGACACACCTGAGTCAGAGTTAACTTGATGGCAACATATATATGTATGTGTGTGTGTGTGAGAGTGTGTGTGTGTGTGCATGTAAGGAAATATAACAAATGGAGCTAAGAGAGTGATTCTGTAACACAAATTTTAAATGGAGAAGCTTTTTATATGCTTAATATAACCAGTTAGTTTTCAAAATGACATTCTTTTTTTGACTAAATTACATCAGAAATGGAAGAAAATAACAGATTTACATCTAAATCAGAGAATCAGAAACACTTCAATATAGCCCTAAAGCACTAGTCAGACCAATAGGAAGCCTAAACTTGAACTTAACCGTAATCCACTACATAAGAAAGTCTATGGGATACAGCCAAAGAGGCATCCAGAGGACATTTAATAGCACTCAGTAATGTAAAGTAAGTGATGTAAAACATTTCAACAAATAAGTTAGCAAAATACCCACAAAACAGATTTATTTAAGAGGAAGAGAATCTAAAAGATTTAAACAGATACTCAGGGATTCTAGAGTAAGTAGACTGCACATAAAAAGCTGACTCTTTTAAATTGAGAATAAAATGATCTATCTTTTGGCCATGTTAGTGACACTGGGGCGGGGGGAAGAAACGCAAGACAAAAAAAAAACATTAAGGATAAGAAAAAATTTTAACCACAAATGTGAGACAAGCAAAATATTTATAGTGTAAGAGTTTTATGTTCAACATTGTACTAATAAACCTGGAGATTTAAATAAAGAAGATACATGCATATAATGTATATGTATGCATGTATATACACATGTGTATTTATATCATATATAATTATATCTAGAGATGCACTATAAAACCAAACCAAATCCACTGCCATTGTGTTGATTCTGACTCATAGCGACGCTATAGGACAGAGTAGAACTGCCCCATAGACTTTCCAAGGAGCAGCTGGCAGATTCAAACTGCCTACCTCTTAGTTAGTAGCCATAGTACTTAAGCACCACGCCACCAGTGTTTCTAGAGATGCACTATACATATATATAACTAAATTGACTTAAGAAAAATGCTAAACTAAAAAAAAAAATTTTTTAAGCCCCCCTAAATTTGGAAATATTGAAAAAACTTAATAGAGTGATATCCCACAAAGTTTCTTAGATCAAAAAACATGTTTTGCAAATCTTCTAAGAACAAGTAATTTCAGAATTGTTTCAGTGTATAGAAAGATATGGAATTAATTTTCCATTTATTCTATAAACTTGTACAGTGTCCAGATTACAACTCTCCCATAATTATAAACCATTCTCATTTATAAATATAGAAGAAAAAAGTCCTAAACAAATATTAGTTATGGAAACCAACAATAGACTAAGAATAATATATCTGTAAACCTGCTCATATAAATCCCCTCCCTTCCCTGCTTAATACCCTTCAAGGTGCCACATTTTTCTTGACCTAAAGATAAAAGTCCTGAATATGGCCTGTAGCTGCCTGATCTCCAGGTCTGTGTCAGATTTTGGCATGTACTTCCCAGGAAATAGCCTAACATGAAGAGTTCCCTCCACCTAGAGCACAATTTTCTCCTCTTCACCTGGTAACTGCCACCCTAGGTCTCAGATCACATATGCTTCCTGCATGGACCTTCCCTGGTGTCAGAGACAGTGTTAAACTCCTCCTCACGTCATTATATTTGTAACCTTGATTTTGTGGTTGGTGATCAATTCTTTCTCTAGACCATAAACTGTCTGGTTTTCCTCACCATTGCCTCTCTAGCACCAAGACTTCAAAAAATGTTTGTTGAGGGATCAAAGAAGGATCTGCCTGCACTAACACTAATTGAACATGAGGAAAGACAATTAGCAAGATGGTTTATTACTTAACTTAGTAAGAGTTTATTAATTAACAGCTCTTTATATTAAAAATAGGTAAAAAATATCGTGAGCAAATAAGACTGTTCACAATATCAACAAAAAACAATGAGATATCTGCTAATGTAATAAAGATGAGGAAAACTGTAAACCGCTAAGGCATAATCACTGAGGCACACCTTGTTCCTGGATAGAACCCCAGTGTGTTAAACCTGTCAAATCCCTGTCTCTCTCTCTCATTTAATTTTTAAATAACATGCAATTCTAATTAAAATCTCAACAGTATTTTCTTCCAGAGGGACTTGACAAAATTATCTTAAATCTGATCTGAAGGAATGAGTGCATGTTATATGTTCAAAGGGAAAAACATGTCAAAAATTGAGAGCACTTAAACCTCTGGAAGATCAATAGAAAAATGCACAAATTGATCAACAGAGCAGTAATCGGTCTAGAAATAGCCCCCGCCACCAAAAAAACAAAAAAATTCAAACCAAGAGAGAAAAGAAAAAAAAAAAAACCCAGCATATATGTGAAGGTTTCACAAAATAAAATGAGAATGTAAAGAAGTGGGAAGGATAGATTTTACAATAAATACATGAAGACAACAAAATTGCAAGTTAAAGGTAAAAGAGGTAAAAGGACTTTTCCAACTGTAGGCCAGGTGGCTCAAAGACTCAAATACAGGAATTTAATACATTTCTGGAAGAAAACATTAGAGTAGTGTTTGAATCCATTTGACAAATACATATATTATTTTTGTAAAAAGAAAACTATTTTTAAAGGATGATAGTAACATTTAGGATTTCCACTGTGAGGAAGTGGCCATTCTTATGCACTGCTGGCATCAGTGTAAATTAAAACAGTTTATCTGTCAGGTGGACACTTGAGACTATGTTGGCGTCTCCTGCCTGGAGGGGAGATGAGAGGGAAGAGGGGCCTAGAAGCTGGTGAAATGGACACGAAAAGAGACAGCGAAAAGAGACAGTGGGCTGTCTCATTAGGGGAGAGTAATTGGGAGTGTGTAGCAAGGTGTATATAAGTTTTTATGTGAGAGACTGACTTGATTTGTAAACTTTCACTCAAAGCACAATAAAAATTATTAAAAAAACAGTTTATCTGGAAAAGGTTGGTAATTTTTATCAAAATCTTTTAAAACTATACACACTTGAGTGAGAAATCACACATTTATGAACTTATTGTAAACAAATAATTAGATAATAATGTGAAAATGTGAGTTTGTGCAAGGGCATTAATTGAAACATTGCTATCGATAGTAAATAACAAAACAAACAAAACTAGAAACAATCTAAATGATCAACAATGCCAGATTGACTAAATTAAATATTAACCAGTTTATATCACACCTATTAATAATAATGATGTAGTTATTGGCATGTGGGAATGTGCATAATTTATCTTTGAGTTAAAAGGCATGTTATAGAATGCAAATGCCTACCTTTTACAAAGATAGATATTTATGGAAAAATCATAAAAGCCCACTGTTGGCCCAACAAGTTTTGGGTTGAGATAGGAGAGAATTAACCCAAGGACATAAATCAAGCTCAAGGTTAACAGCTCTGAGGCTCTGTTGAATTGCATGGAGATCAAAGACACATGAAGACACTTCACCAGCACCTCCTAGAATCTTCTTCTATGAACTTTACATTTCATGCCTTTCCAATAAGATAGGCTAGAATCTGACGGCTATCAGAGTTCAATAAAGACATCTCAGTTTCTCTGTGATGCTTTCCTTAACTTCCGACCAGGGAGAATTCATGCTCCCCTTGACCCGACACGACTTCAACTCCTTTTCTGCAACTTGCAGCATTCTGGCTGGTGTTTTTATACGCTGTGTGTTTCTGCCTCCCCACCTAGCATGCTAAATATTGACAGGTGGAGTCATGCTCTAAATGATCTTTCTATTCAGAGCCATTAGCACAGACTTGCTTGTATTAGGTAGGGTACACATTGATTGATTACCCTGTTTGAATCCGCCAGCTGCTCCTTGGCAACCTTATGGGGCAGTTCTACCAGTTCTGGTCTGTCCTACAGGGTCACTATGAGTCAGAATCAACTCCATGGCAACAGATTTAGTTTTGGTTAATACTTAGCTGTAAAGTAGAGGGTCAGCAGAAGAGAGGGAGACCCTCGATGAGATGGATTGACACAGTGGCCTCAACAATGGGCTCAAACATAGTAAGGCGAGCAAGTATGGCTCAGGACTTGGCAATGTTTTGTTCTGTGATACATAAGGTCTCTCTACGAGTTGGAGCCGACTATTGGCACCTAACAACAGCATAGTAAATCCTTTCCCATTCGAATCATACATTATTACATGGCACAAAAGATTTAAATATTTGCTTTGTCATTTTCTATGATATCAAACAGTACCAAGAGGCTAACTTTGAGGACCACTTGAGGCAGACCAAAACTTGTCTTTGAAAAAGAAACAATGATGAGATCAGAAAAGTGACAGGACCATGTGGCCCACTTATGTTCCTTCCAACCTCACAAGGTGCATTACTCCTGCACATTAAACACAGCCTGACCAATCAACATCTAAAAACATCAGTGGAAATCATGCCTGTCTTCCAGATGATGCTTCTGAATGTGTCCAAAATGGGTTATAAAAGGAGATAAATAAGATCAGCTCATGAAATAGGGACTGGATCCATCAAACACTGGTGAAATAATGTAGCAATTGGTTATCTCTAGACTAAACACTTTTTCAAGAAAAAGATGTTTGTTTTAAACAAGTGAGTAGATATTTTGTAGATGAAGCAACAGAAAAATCGTGGTCTCTCTCAAGGGTTTCCATGGTTATGTCAAGCCACTTGCAGCATTTAATTGTAAAAATTTAATTTTTACTTGAAAAATATGCCTGTAAGTATACTTATTCATTATTCGCAAGTACTCAGAAATATTCCAATAATAACATATGTTTTTTGTTTTCCAACTAGATTTGTCTACAGCTTTTATTTTACATCCAGTTCAGCCTTTTGCTTCTTTGTTTCATTTTTGCCTCTGGAATCCTGGGCTGTGCTGCATTCATTTCGAACCCAATCTTCTTGGGTTAAAACATCTCAATTCCTCATGCTTCCTCCAAAATTGTGATTTTCCATTCTAATAAATTCAATTATTTGCTCAGGTTATGTAAGTGCTGTGCTTCAAGCTTCTAAAATATCAAGCTCATTGGTGTGAACTGAACACCAATTACCAAAAATTAATAACCTTTCTTATCCACTCTCCCCTGCCTCTCTAACAAATACACATTATCAAAGAGAGCCAAATGACTTCTTACCCTGAGAATTAAGATGGATGAATCCAAGGACAGTGGATCACTTATAGGTGTATTTAGAGAGAAGGATATCAGTTAAAGGCAAAATTGTTGGCACAAGACTTCAGAAGTAGTAAAACCTTAGAAACTGAAGTGGTAAAAGGAAGCCTCCTTGTTCTTCCTGTTTTCTGTCTCCATATTGGCCTCCTTCCTTCCTTGCAGACAGGATAAGAGATACAAGTAGAAAGGACGCAAAGTATCAAATAGGAGAGTCTTGTTAGAAGTATTTTAAGACTACTGATTAACCAGAGCCATTGACTTCCCACATGAGCACCACAAACACTTTGTGGCATGTGGCACCAGAGATCCAAATAACCTAGAGAGTGACATCATAACTAGATTTCCCACAGAGAGAGACCAGTGGGATATCAATTTAACTGATTCCGGTTGGTACTGAAGCCTTCATTCAAAATATCTCAATGGCAAACAAAGAACATGCTCTAAAGCTGAAGTGATTGACTGATTTCTTCTTCGTCGTCGTCTTTTTTTTTTAATAAACAGTTTGAGAACAACTGTTTTCTGAGTGTTTCACCACCAGAATCCTTATGTTGCACATTCCGCCCAAGGGTAAATGAGTAATATTGGGAATATTGCCAAAAGACGGAAAGAGAAGTTTTTCATGTGATCATTTCATTTCTCACTTTAACAACAATCATAAACTCTCCTCCCTTCATTTCTTTTCTTCCATGGAGCAGCTTCCAAATGAAGATTGTTCATTAACTGGCAAGTTTATGTTCTAAAATGGCATCAAAACAACTTGTGTAATCAATTAATTCAATAAAATCACTGACCAGTCTGTTAAGCATATATATCAGGCAGGTTTTCACTTAACCTGTTGACAGTTTAATTAATGTAAAAATCCTGTTTAGGGAAATAATTGTTACTAAGCACACTTGAACTCATGAACAGAAATCATGTTGATGAAAGGTGCTTTATCCTAGATGTGGGCCTCTCATTCCATGAAGAATAGGTCATTTTTATGGAAAATAAGCATTAGTTTTTATTTTTTAAAGTAACATTTCATTTCTTTTTTAATTTAAAAAGTATGGGAAAATGGGTGAAAATTTATCTCTTTCCTTTAATACACAAAGCAAAAAGTGCACCAGCCAATTGGAAAGCTTTTATATGTTTAATTTCTCCCTGGAAACATAAAGCCTGGGTGGAACTCTTCCAACGACTACCTAAAAAGGAAGAAGGTAAAAGTAAAGAAAAATATTAATATTGCATGAATTTCCACAAAAGAATCAGTGTTACACTTTGGTGTATATGCTAATGGAAGATGGCCCATAGATAGATAGGTCATGCAATTAAATATGTTTCCTTCATTATTTTACTTCATAATATAACCAGTTTCACAATTCTGTAACCTGATTTTAACTGCCCCACTAAAATTATTATAAAGATAAATGATAATTTTAACAGTTTCATCTTGTTAAACATGCAGATTGGTGTTGTATTTTAGCCATTATGAATGCCTATAGAATGAATATGTTTATAAAACAACATTCTTGTGTAGCTATACTTCTTTTTTTTTGTGCTTTAAGTAGTTTCCAAATCAAGTCAGTCTCTTATACAAAAACTTATACGCATCTTGCTGTGTAACCCTAGCTGCTCTCCCCCTAATGTGACGGCACACTACTTCTCTCAACCCTATATTCCCCGTGTCCATTCATCTGACTCCTGTTCTCCTCTGCCTTCTCATCTTGCCTCCAGACAGGAGCTGCCCACGTAGTCTCACGTGTCTAATTGAGCCAAGAACCTCACTCCTCATCAGTATCATTTTCTGTCTTATAGTCTAGTCCAATCCCTGTTTGAAGAGTTGGCTTCAGGAATGGTTCCAGTCTTGGGCTAACAGAGGGTCCAGGGGCCATGACCTCTGGGGTAGCCTCCAGTCTCAGTAAGACCATTAAGTCTGGTCTTTATATGAGAATTTGAGGTGTGCATCCCGCTGTTCTGCCACTCCATCAGGGATTCTCTGTTGTGTTTCCTGTCAGGTCAGTCACTGATGGTACCTGGGTACCATATAGTTCTTCCTGTCTCAGACTAATATAGTCTCTGGGTTATGTGGCCTTTTCTGTCTCTTAGGGTAGGTATAACTCTTTATAACAGCTTTCACGAAGTGCAGTTGCTAAGTCGTAGGAAACAAATCCATGTTGACAAAGGAACCTCAAGGTGAATTTTACCACCTTCTTAGTAGCAACAGTGTCATTGTGTGCTGTCAAGTGGATTTTGACTCATAGAGATTTCATGTGACAGAGTAGAGCTGACCCATATGGTTTTCTTGGGTGTAATCTTAATTGAAGTAGATATACACATCTTTTTCCTGAGGAGCTATTAGGTGGTTTTGAACCACCAACACTTTGGCTAGCACCGAAGCACTCAACTCTTTGCGTCACCAGGGCTAGTAGCAATAAGAGTGTCTATTTCACCACCCTTATGAAGGTTTTCTCTTCTGGTTCATAGATATATATGTATGTATGTTTGTATATATATGTATGTATGTATGTTAAATGGAATGCATAAAGATTAATATCCTAGGCATTAGTGAGCTGAAATGGACTAGTAGTGGCCATTTTGAATCAGAAATCATATAGTCTTCTATGCCAGGAATGACGAATTGAAGAGGAACGGTGTCGCATTCATCATCAAAAAAGACATTTCAAGATCTATCCTGAAGTACAATACTGTCAGTGACAGAAAAATATATACCTACAAGGAAGACCAGTTAATATGGCTATTAATCAACTTTATGCACCAACCACTAGTGCCAAAGATGAAGAAACCCTTGATTGAATGTTTGATCAAAATACTACCTTGTGTAAATCCCACCTGAATTTAGAGACTATCTCAAGAACAGATTTGACACACTGAATACTAACGACCAAATACTAGATGAATTGTGGGATGACACCAGGACATCATACACGAGGAGAGCAAAAGGTCATTAAAAAGAAAGAAAAGAGAAACTTGGATGTAAGAAGAGACTGTGAAACTTGCTCTTGAACATAGGGTAGCAAAAGTGAACAGAAGATATGATCATATAAAAGAGCTAAACAGAAGATTTCAAAAGGTGGCTTGAGAAGACAAAGTAAAATATTATAGTGAAATCTGCAAAGAACTGGAGTTAGAAAGCCAAAAGGGAAAAATATGCTCAGCATTTCTCAAGCTAAAAGAAGTAAAGAAAAAATTCAAGCCTTAACTTGCAATATTGAAGGATTTTATGGGCAAAATACTGAGAAATACAGGAAGCATTAAAAGAAAATGGAAGGAATACATAGAGTCACTGTGCCAAAAAGAACTGGTTGATGTTCAGGCATTTCAGGAGGTAGCATATGATCAAGAATTGATGGCATTGCAGGAAGAAATCCAAGCTGCACTGAAGGCATTGGAGAAAAACAAAGCTCCAGGAATAGATGGAATACAAATTGAGATGTTTCAACAAAAGGATGCAGCACTGGAGGTGCTCATTCCTCTATGCTAAGAAATTTGGAAGACAGTTATCTGGTCAACCAACTGGAAGAGATGCATATTTGTATCTATTCCAAAGGAAGGTAATCCAACAGAATGCAGAAATTATCAAGGAAGATCATTAATATCACACACAAGTAAATTGCTGAAGATAATTCAAAAGTGGTCACAGCAGTACATCTACAGGGAACTGACAGAAATTCCAGCCAGAATCAGAAGGGGATGAGGAATGCGAGATGCCATTGCTGATGTATAATGGATCCCGGCTGAAAGCAGAGAATGCCAGAAAGATGTTTACTTGTGTTTAACGAATTATGCAAAGGCATTCGACTGTGAATCATAACAAATTATGGATAATGCTGCCGAGAATGGGAATTCCAGAACACTTAATTGTCCTCATGAGGAACCTGTACACAGGACTAGAGGCAGTCATTTGAACAGAACAAGGGGATACTGCATGGTTAAAGTCAGGAAAGGTATGTATCAAGATTCTATCCTTTCACCATACTATTTAATCTGTAGGCTGAGCAAATTATTTGAGAAGCTGGACTATATGTAAAAGAATGTGGCATCAAGATTAGAGGAAGGCTCATTAATAGCCTATGACATACAGATGTCACAACCTTAGTTGCTGAAAGTGAAGAGAACTTGAGGCTTTCATTGATGAAGATTAAAGAGCACAGCCTTCAGTGTGGGTTACACCTCAACATAAAGAAAACAAAAATCCTCACAACTGGACCAATAAGCCACATCATGATATATGGAGAAAAGACTAAAGTTGTCAAGGATTTCATTTTACTTGGATCCACAATCAATGCCCATGGAAGTAGCAGTCAAGAAATTAAACGACATGTATTGCATCGAGCAAATCTGCTCCTAAAGACCTCTTTAAAGTGTTAAAAAGCAAAGATGTCACTTTAAGGACTAAGATGGGCCTGACCCAAGCCATGATATTTTCAGTCACCTCATATGCACACGAAAGCTGAACAAAGAACAAGGAAAACTGAAGAAGAATTGATGGCTTTAATTATGGAGTTGGCAAAAAATATTGACTATACCATGGACTGCCAGAAGACAAACAAATAGGTCTTGGAAGAAGTACAGCTAGAAGGCTTCTTAGAAGTGAGGATGGCAAGACGTACATTTTATCAAGAGGGAACAACTCCTAGGGAAGGTATTGAGCTTGGTAAAGTAGAGGGTCAGTGAAAGAGAGGAAGATCCTCAAAGAGGCGAATTGGCACAGTGGCTGCAACTATACGCTCAATCATAGCAATGATTGTGAGAATGGGCAGGATCATGTTACGTTCTGTTATACATAGGGTTTCTATGAATCGGAACAGATTTGAGAGCACCTAAGAATGACAAGAATATATGCTAAAGGACTGAAATGTCATTATCTACCCCACCACCATCACTTTCTTTATCAGAACCTGAACATTGGCTCAGGTTTCTTTTTGAGTTTTGGACAATTAGAATCAGGAGCTACAGTCAGGATGAATGTAGCAATTTTACACAGGTAACTATATCTTTCACTGATTATGCCACACTCCAAAGAGATTGCCAATCAATTGGATTTTGTTGGTATGCTCAGTTGCTCTCTGGGGACATCAAACTCTGAGTCCTGGGAGAAAATCTTCCTATGACTTTGAAGAATGTGTCAAGAGAATGTGAGATATTATGAAGGACCATCACAGTGTATGAAAAAAATTAGGTTATTGCTCTGAACAGGCAAAACTCCTTCATTCAACAAACATTTAGGTGCCTAGTATGTGTCAGGTGTTATATTGAGAGCTAGTGACATGCCAGTAAACAAAATAAAAACTGCCTTGGCAAAATGGAGCCAAGAGTTATGCTTTTGATGAGAATTAAATGAGTTAATACACACAAAATGATTAACTGTCACTACCATTCTATTGTTATTATCAGCAGTAACATTAATACAGTTCTTTTTTTTTCCCCTTAAAAATGATGTGCCTAGCAGTCTCTAGTTCCCAGTAATGAATCTTGAAACCCCATAGCACAGCATCAAGTCAGTGCTAGTCAAGGTGGAGTAGGCTAAGAGAGAGATCAGGCTGAAAGTTGATACGAGCTCAATTCTGAACACCATGACATTTATGTCCATTTCTAGGTGATAAATAAGATCTACTGCTCAGCATTCCTGACACTCAAACACCTACTTCTCTCTTGAGTCCAGAAAGAATTTCCACACTCTTCTCTACTAATATTTTTCTCTTACTCTCATACCCTACATTGAAATCCATGAGTCAGGCTTGTTGGTTCTACCTTTAAATATATGCTACATCTAACCACTCATCCCTACCAAATTACTAGCAACTTAGTTCAGGCCATCAGCTTTCATTCTGCCTCAACCCCTTTCTTCAGCTGTAGTGTATCAATCATATATATTTTAGTTCTTCTCATAGTAATATCTATTAAATTATACTTTAATATTCTATGCATCAACTTTAAATGATGTATTGATGAAATACATGAAAGATGAGTAAATTAACATACACTGCTTGCTAACACTTTATTTGGCTACCCTCCCAACTTTTGCTGGTTATTTATATTTAAAATTTATTCACCTTCTGCTATTGACCGTAGGTAAATCAACTGTATTTCAAATGAATTTTAAATTAAAACTTGAAGACAGGTAAATATTATTAAAAATAATGATTTCTAAATGTTAGTTTCAACAAAACTGAACAATATGGCTTGGGAAAATGCTTCAAGCGTTAAAGTTGAATGCAGTTGTCTGATACACTTAGGCTTTTACAAAAAAAAAGAAAGAAGAGAAAATATTGCCCAAGAAATGAAGATTCCCGTTATTGATTCACTCTCCTTTATCATTTTGAGTATGGGAGGGAAAAAGTACCAACCCAAATAATACAAGGATTGTTTTCATAGGCTATCACATAGCCTTGCATCAGGGAAAATGGAAAACATTCTCAGGCATGAAAAACTGAGAAATTCTACCACCATGTAATGTCTCAGAAATAATTACTAAAAGAATGCAGTTGGTGAATAAACTTGTCAAAATAACTCAGGGATTAGAAGGATTCCATACTCAACAAATATTTATTGAAAAGCTATTATACACCAGAGTCTTGGTCATTTGGTGCTGCCACAACAGAGATACTGTAAATGGATGGCTTTAACAAAGAGAAATTTATTTTCTCACAGTCTAGTAGGTTTCAAGTCCAAATTCAGGGCATCACTCCAGGGGAAGACTTTCTCTCTGTGTCGGCTCTGAAGGAAGGTCCTTGTCCTCAATCTTCCCCTGGTTGACATTCCTGCCTTTGGCCCCCCAAAATTACATCCTTGCAACATGCAAAACATATTCACCCCATCATATCATAGCAAAAGTCTTAACTCCATGTCCAAAATCCAAAAATTTCTCTTCATCTGTGAAATCTAGAATATGTTATCTGCTTCCAAAGGTACAATAGCAGAACAGACACAAGCCAGACATTTCCACTACAAATGGGAGGAACTGGAGGGAAAGAAGGAATAACAGGAACCAAGCAAGTCAGCACAATGCATTACATTAGCCCTCCAAGCTTTGAAAATAATCCTCTGTTCTCTGAGACAATTTACACAAAACCCTGCCCCCCAGCCTCTAAGTATTAGCCACACTCTCCAGATTGAGTGGAGGCCCCTCAGCCCTGGGCTTCAGCTCTACCTTGCAGGCCCACAGGAACAGTAACTCTGCTCCCTTGCTTTAGGCACACCATTCCTCTAGTCCCTCTGAGTGGCAACTGCACCTTTAGAAACACCAGAGGCCATGGCTCCACCATTTGAAACCTCTGAGAACATGGCCATACCTTTTGAGACTGAGGCATCTCAGGTTCTTGTGCGCCTTGTCTCTTCAGCTTCTGTTGCCTGGTTTCTTGGCCTCTCAATTCCTCGGTCCTCATGCCCGCTTCTGCCCTGCTGGGACAAGTGTTCCAGAGCTCAGTAACTCTGAGGCACCTCACTCCACCAGCAAGCTTCCTGTGCACAAGCATTCAGCTTTCTCCGTGTGTCGGCTCCAATGCTCTCTTGTGCTGGTCTCCTGGTTCTGCTGCTGGTGGTTCTCTGCTGCTGCTGCTTCTCTGCCGCTGCAGGTCCTCTTTTACTGCTGGCCCTCTGCTGCCATTGCTCCTCTATCCATTCACAGTTTCAAAACCGCTTCCACATTTCAGGTATCTGTTAGAGCAGGATCCCCCTCTCTTGGTACTAAATTCTGTCTTGGTCATTTGGTGTTGCCATAACAAAGATACCACAAGTGGATGGCTTTAACAAAGAGAAATTTATTTTCTCACAGTCTAGTAGGTTATAAGTCCAAATTCAGGGCATCAGCTCCAGGGGAAGGCTTTCTCTCTCTGTCAGCTCTGGAGGAATGTCCTTGTCCTCAATATTCCCCTGTTGAGGAACTTCTCAAGCACAGAGACCCTGTGTCCAAATGTGACGTGCTTGCTCTGCTCCTGGTGCTGCTTTCTTGGTGGTATGAGGTTCCCCCCACCTCCCGCTTGCTTCCCTTTCCTTTTATCTTTTGAGAGATAAAAGGTGGTGCAGGCCACATTACAGGAAAACTCCCTTTACTCTGGATCAGGGAGATGACCTGAGTAAGTAAGGGTGGTGTTACAATTCTACCCTAATCCTCTTAACATAAAATCAAAATCACAAAATGGAGGACAACCACACATGGCCTAACCAAGTTGATACACACATTTTTTGGGGAACATAATTCAATCCATGACAACCAGACAATATTCTGGATTAAGAATAAAGGCAACAATTGACACTCTCATGGGATTTACATGATAGTGAATAAGGCAGATAATAAAAAAGATAAATAAGCAATATAAGTTGTATGTTTATATTGTATTAAAGCTAAGTACAACAATCGAGGTAAGGTAATGTGAAGCATTGGGAGGGCCTCAAAGACCTCACTGAGAAGGAGTCATCAATACATCCTACAGTACGTGTGGAAGTGAAACACACAGATATATGGCATAAGACCATTCCTGGCAAAGAGAACAACACCAGTGCCTTGTATGTTCTAAGAACAGTGTGTGTCAACAGTGGATGCATATAAGTGGACAAGTGAAAGGTAGCAAGATATGAGGTCAGAAACACAAAGAGGAATGTTGTAAAATCATTGACTTTTATTATGAATGAAATGGGAAATCTTTGGAGGGTTTTAAGTAGATAAATGGCATAACCTGTTTTATGCTTTAATCAAGTCATCAACTATAATTTGTGTGAATAGACTGTAAAAGGGCAACGGAAGAGGCAGGAAAGCCAGCAGAGAGGCTATGGCAGAAATCTGAGTGAGATAGTGGTAGCATGAGCTGCTTAATATTATTGCTTTTAAGTCTTTGTTGAGTGATTCCATTATCCATTGGGGAGAGTTTCTGCTCCCTTACTTTGGTCTTTTTCATGGACCATTCTTTCCATCCTCTTCATGTGCTTCGTTGTGGTCTGTAGTAATCAAGGCATTAAGCTATTTTACTATAGTAACTCTGGAGATTAGATTATTCCCCTTCTCTAGGATTTTCACTCCTTCCTGGTTATTATTGTTGTGAATGTTATTTTAAATTATTGAAAGTTTTGGTTCTCTAAGGAGCCCTGGTGGTGCAGTGGTTAAGTGCTTGGCTGCTAACCAAGAGGTCTGTGGTCTGAACCCATCAACTGCCCTGCTGGAGAAAGATGTGGCAGTCTGCTTCCATAAAGATTTACAGGGGCAGTTCTACTCTGTCCTATAGGGTTGCCTTGAGTCCAAATCAACTCAATGGCAAGGTTTTTTTTTTTTTTTTTTTTAACTCTCTGCTTCCACTCCAGACTTCCTATCTAGGACTCATGCGCTGCTATCCCCTCCGTACTGGTTTCCTTTGCAAAGGAACTGGCCTTCACCATTTCACATTTAGGTTCCCTGAGTGGGGCTGCTAGCTGTGTCACTTTCACACCAATGTCTATGGGTTCTAGCACTCGTTGTGGTTCACTCCTTACTAGATATTGGGTACATATCATTCCAGCACCTGACTCCCTCTCCCAGGGACATCAACTTTGTCCCTCCAGCACCAATCTCCCCTTTTGGGATAACTGGCTGTGTCTGCTTGCTCTCCACAAATCTCTCCCACCATGAGTGCTAGCCATGGAAGTCTTGCATTAGCCCCTTACCCATGGGCTGCAGCTGTCACAAACGGACCACAGACTCCTCTCCCAGGAGCATCATGTTATACCAGCCTGAGATTCCCACCCTGCAAGTGGCAGCTGTTGCCATTTCACCATGAGTCCTCACTGTTCATGAACTCTGGTCTGCTTGTGCTTACCTTGTTTCTTACCACAACTCATGTCAACTGCAACTCACGCTATGTTCACCGAGCCACTTTTTCTCAGATCTGTCTTTCCAGGAGTTTCTAATTGCACTGTCCCCATCCCTCACCCCGCCACACGCACTTCTCTCCATCCCACACCCTATCACTCATGCCCCATGGCCTTCTTTATGCCCACCACTTTTCTCTTTCCCAGGACTCGTTGGAATTCACACCTGGGTTATGTTCATGAAGCCTCTCCTTCCTAGGACCTGGGATGTCCTTAGTGGGTCTCTCTGTTCCAGAATGTCTGCTTTGGTGCCTTGACTGTGCGGCACCCTCTGTGCCTCTTTCCTAGGCCTCCCTGTGCTTGCACTGCGGAGTGCATCAACCCTTCTGTGTTGATCTCACAGGAAACTGATGCCTGGGTTGTGCTCAGAGGCCTCTCTGTTTCTGGTCTGATGCCCTTTGTGCTCTCTGTGCTCTTTCAGTCCTGGGCTCCCTGCCCAAGGACACTGGCTGAGGTTGCCACAAGATAGCTATGTTGAGCAGGGAGGAGGGTGGCGTGCAGATGCACAGTGAGCCTGCACTCTCCTGTTTGTATGATACCTTTTCTTAATTTGGTTTCCACTTTGGTCCTTCAACCCTATTAATTTCCATGTGGGTTTTTTGAAATCACCTATTTAATCAGTTTTTACTTGTTTTTTCTTCTGAATTTGCTATACAGGAATGAAAGCACGTGACTACTTGTGCCACTATCTTGCTCTGCTCCTGAATAAGGTGTTTTTGAGGTCCGCTAAAACACTATGTAAAATCAAGAAAAGCAGGTGCTGATCTAGGGGACTCTGACTCATGGTGATCCCATGTGTGTCAGAGTAGAACTGTGCTCCATAGAATTTTGAATGGCTGAGTTTTTGGAAGTAGATAAGCAGAGCTTTTTTCTGAGATACCTCTGGATGACCTCAAACCTCTGCTGGGCAACAGCCTAGAGCATTAGCCATTGTATTACTTAGGGAGTCCAAAATATTATGTGCAGCAGCCTAATTGGAAGGTAGGAAAGTTGGTTTAGAGCTTATAATGTATAGTTCTGTACAGAGTTTTGAGAGCTATGAACAAATAGGTTGCGGTTGAATTCATGTTTGTAGATTAGATGCCCAGGAAAAATGGATAAAGTGAAAAGAAATTAACAGTAGGGGGGTAAAAAGGAAAACCCAGGAAACTGCCAACATTTAAAATGATAAAAGAAACTCAGAAAAGAGATTGATAAATAATAAAAGCATGTATTAGTAAAATCAAATGAGCCAAACTTAACTATTCTGGACTTTCATATGAATGAAAGTCCAGAAAATTACTATAAAGACAGAAAATAGATTAGTGGTTGCTTAGAGGTAGAGGGGATAATATTTAAAGGATACAAGGTTTCTCTCTGAGGTGATGGTTGACTGAAGGAACCTGAAAACAATGATGCCAGCAAAACAAATGAGCACACCTAGTACCCAGATGCCACCCGTGTGGGTAATGAGGGGAGCCAGGGCTAGAGGAGATAGATGCAAGGCAAACCCCCAGGTGTAGGAGGTCACCTGTGTGGGTGCAGGAGCAAGCCCTGGCATTGATTGCCTGCTTGGATTCTGGGCCTAGTTGCCCATAGGTTATGTGGTCTTGGGCAAGTTACTTCAACTTTGTCTCCTTAAATAAATAAATAAATAGAATTATAATACTGGTGCCTACCTCAGAGTGTTTCTATGAAGGTCAAATGAGTCCATGTATACAACACTTAATAGAGAGCCCAGGATATTTAAGTCCTTTGTAAGTGGGTGTTCAAAGTGTATGGGAGTTTTTAAAGGGTCTTAAAGTCTTTTCATTTACATTATCAACCTAAATTCTCACAACAAACCCACCTGTTAGGTATATTGTCTCTTTTACAGCAGAGGGAAGTGAGGTTCAGAAAAGGCACTTTTATGCAATTCATTTGAGGTAAACAGAAGTCAAAGAATTTGCTCAAAATTCTCCCTCTAATAAACGATAAAGGTAGATCAGGAAGTCAGGACATTCTTGGTTTAGTCATGAGTTTAGAAAATATGTTTTCTTGAGACATCTGGAATAGTTGAAAATCAGTTAGACAGGAATTTAGAGAAAGTACCAGAACCTGCAAGAAACCCTGTGGTGCAGTGATTAAGCACTCAGCTGCTAACCGAAAGGTTAGAGGTTGGAACCCATGGGAGAAACATGTGGTGGTCCTTTTTCTATAAAGATTTACAGCCCTGGAAGCCTTGTGGGTAGTTCTGCTTTGTCCTTTAGGGTCGCTATGAGCTGGAATGAATCAATGGCAATAGGTTTGGTTGGTTTTGGTACCAGTGCCTGCCAGAGGAGATTCCTGCATTGTGAAAAGTTCAAAATAACTGGGCTGAGTCTGAAGCAGTAATGGCAGTTTGCCCTTGTGACCGTTAGGCGGCACTGTAGGCTTTATCAATCCATGCAATGCAGAAGGTGGGCTCCTCCTGCCAGCCTGCCTAGGGTCTGGGACCCATACTCTCACCCCAACCCTGTACCAGTGGTCACTGGTGACAAGGAAGAGCACATCCTCTGAGATATGCTCAGCCTCAAAGCTGAGGTGACTTCTCCTATTAGCCGTCTAGTGGTGAGAGAAAGTGAAGACACAGAGGAGAAGCATGTTCTCTCTGGAAATCAAAAAAACCAAACTCAGTGCCGTCGAGTTGATTCCGACTCATAGCAACCTTATAGGACAGAGTAGAACTGCCCCACAGAGTTTCCAAGGAGTGCCTGGCGGATTCAAACTGTCCACTCTTTGGTTAGCAGCGGTAGCACTTAACCACTAGCCACCAGGGTTCTCTCTGGGGCACTTGTTAATTTTGTTTTTGTGGATTTGTGGCTTAGGAGGCCTCATGTGTTACAGAGTAGAATTGCTCCACAGGGTTTTCTTTACTGTAATATTTAAGGAAGCAGATCACTAGATCTGTTTCTTGCAGTCCTGATGTGTGGATTCAAACCAACCTTTTTGTTACCAGCTGAGTGACCTTTCTCTCTGGGGCTCTTGTAATTGAGAACCTGCTGCCCATGCTGAGGACTGCTGTTGTGACCACCAGGGGGCATGGTGTGCATAGTTCACATCACAAAAAAAACCAAACACGTTGCTGCTGAGTCAGTTCACATACCCACCCACCCACTGCCATCCAGTCGATTCCGACTCATAGCGACCCTGTAGGACAGAGTAGAACTGCCCCCATAGAGTTCCAAGGAGCACCTGGTGGATTTGAACTGCCTACCTGTTGGTTAGCAGCTATAGCACTTAACCACTATGCCACCAGGGTTTCCACTCCTAGGTATATACTTCCAAATTTATCACTGTTCAATTAATGCTGTATCAAGCAATGTAAAAGAGATGCATTAAAGACATCATAGTTTAACAACAGTTAACAATTGTATTAGTAAGTTGAAAACCTGTGAGCACAAACTATTTTAGGAGAAAATTTTGAAAAATAATATTTTGAAGTGCCCAGATAGGGAAGAAAAAAAAAAGTTATATGACACTGATTTAAAAAACCCAGACTATCAACTAATTCCTCATCCTATGTGTTTGAACCTGAAAGGCTGTGGGAAGTTTTCAACTATTGGGAGGAAAAGACTGTAAAATAAGAAACCAATGTGTAACAAGAAGAGAGGGACGGGGAAGACAGCTCTGGAGGCAGTGTGCCTGCCAGCAGCATTGTATAGCTTGTCTGGCTCCTGCATCAGCAGTGGCAATGTTCACCTCAGTGTCTTCTGAGTACACCCCAGCTGCCTCCTAGCAGTGCAGCACCTAGTCCTATGCCTAAAATGACTAATGTGTGATTTCAGTGGAATAAATTACATCCAAAGTCAAAGATGTTATAGTTTGGTATCAAAAGAAGGATTAGTTTTAATAACTAGTTAACTTGTTGTGTCATCCTAGACATTTAAAAATAAACTTTAGGAGGGAAGGAGCAAAGATGGAAGCTTATCTAGAGGCACCACACCATCTTTCTATAGCAAAGACCTGAAAAAACAAGTGAAACAGAAACAGCTAACAATTCTGGAACCCCGAACATCAAAAAGGAAGGATAAGGAATTGAATCAAACACTGACTGGAAGAAAAAATTGCATGAATGCAGCATATGAGGAGTAACATGGAGCAGTGTAGTTCTGCAGCCGTCTTGGCTCAATGTGGTCCCCTTGAGACAAAGCGAGTAGCAACCTGGGTGAGGAACACAGAAAAGCCACTTCACGGCATTCCTACAAGAGACAGAGAAACAGTATAGACACACCCAGAGGAAAGCAAGGAGAGGGATCATGATCCAGATCTAAGAAAGGAAAATACAGAAAGGAAGGCAAAATACTCCCAGGGATACTCCCATCCACAGAATAGGGAGGGAGCCAGGATCCAGAGTCAGGTATATTCACACCCAGTGGTCCTGGGCCTCGGGGGTAAGTGGTATGCACAAGGCAGTGAGTCCATGAAGTATCAGCAGGAGTTTCCCCATGCAATCAGACTCTGGGCACCCCCTTTTCACAATTGATTGGAAGCAGGCCCTGGCTGTGGGCTGCAGTGGGCAGGGGGTGCCAGAACACTCATGTCTTCTAGCCAAAGGAACAGACTGTTCTTCCTTCCACCCTCCTGATTGGAAGCAGCAGACAGTTCCATTTCTTGGCCACCCTACCCTACTGTAGACCATAATAAAAACACTCCTCCCGTATCACCCAGCCCCATCTGCCACCACCCTTGGCCCACCTGGCAAGCAGCAATAAGCAAGCTTCCATGTGCTGAGCTGCCCACCTCTCACCTGCACACACACTCACCTGCCATTAACACCTCTCCTGTCCCAGTGAGTAGTGACAACCATGTGACTGCATGTGTACCCTCCAGCCACAAGCCCCCAACTCATCAAACAGTGGTGATTGTGCACCCATGCACATGCATGCCCAACACCCAACATCCACCCCTGACCTGAGGAGTGGTGGCAACAGTACAACCACAGACCTGTCTGCCCGCCAATTACAATCCCTTCAACCCAGCAAGTGGTGACAACTATGCTCACACACATGCACTCACTTGCCATCCAACTCCAGCTTGGCAAGGGGAAACAGTTTTGCAACCACGTGCATGCACCTACCTGCTACCCATCCCCCTGAATGAAGTCCATGCACCTGCACACAAGCCTGGTTGCCTTCATCCCTCTCACTATCTACCCCCGAACCCTACAACTGGTGATGACCTCACCCCTTGATCACCATCATACACATCACACCTACCACTCCACTCACTAGGTGAGTGACAGCACCCTTCCCTGCACCACCGAATTAATGATAGAAGACAACTAACATCCATCCAGTCCTTCTGCTGCCTCACATGACCAGCAAACAGAGACCCACATTCACACTCCCAGACAGAACCCCACCTACAGTGAAACAGGTGGTGAGTTCCTCAGTACAGCCAAACTAGCCTCCAGAGTACCATGTCCCCCCACCCATTCAATATATCAAAACAAAAAATCAGGATGAAGAAACAAACATGCAATCAATCAATAAACATAACAATTTAATGCCTAATAGACAATATCAAATCACATAAGGAAGCAGGACAAGATGGCTCAAGCAAGTGACCAAAATAAAGACCAGGAAACCTTCCTGAGGAACAAATGTTAATGGGACTGCCTGATAAGGAATTCAAAAGACTTATATTTAGGACTCTCCAAGAGATTAAGGAAAACACAGACAAAACTAAGAAATACACAGACAAAACTCTAGAAGAATTCAGGAAAGCAATACACAAACAAAACGACAAAATAAATGGACAATTAGAAACCACACAAAAACAGCAGCTAAAATCCAGAAGATTAACAATGAAATTTCAGAAATAGATAACTCAGTGGAAGGACATAGAAGTGAATCAGTGGAAGAAAGAATCATCAAAATAAAGGACAAATCCCTTGATACTAATTTGTTTGAGAAACATTCAGAAAAAAAAAAAAAAAGAATGAAGAAAAAAAAAAAACCTAAGAATTATGAAGGACACTATCAAGAGGAATAACTTATGTTTGATAGGAATTCCAGAACAGGAGGAGATAAAAAAGAAAAAAAAAAAAAAAAAGAAAAATTTTTGAAGATTTGCTGGTTGAAAACTTCCCTAATATCATGAAAAATGAAAAGACATCCATTCAAGAAGCTCAATAGGAAGATGTGAGGTCATGATGGTAGAGTATGCAGATGCTTCCAGAGTTTCCTCTTACAACAAATACCTGAAAAAGCAGGTGAATTGATTATATATATGACAAGTTTTTTTTTTTTTTTTTAGGAGCCCTGAACAGCAAAGGCAAACTTAAGAAATTGGACCGAGCAGCAGGGGGAGAGAGAGACCACGCAGAAGCAGTGAGGAGTTGCTAGTGCTGACTTTGTGGGAACCAGTGCCCTGTAGCCCTGATCCACTGGCATGACTGCAATGGGGCTGGTAATAGCATTTGGGGACCACTTTTTACAGCAAGAGAGAGTGGCACAGAGTCTGCTTATGCCTCCAGGATCAGTGAAGAACAGCGCTCTCAGCAAAAGAAAAGCACTTGAGTCTAATTTACAACAAGGATCAAAAAGCACCCCTTTTGGAAGAACTCTTCCCATTTATCTGATCCCTCTTCCCTCTTCCCCAGTCCCTGAGCCAGCTTCAGTGGCAGTCGAATTGCATGGGTATGGGCTAGATCCTACTGCAAGTTCTGAGCCATTCTCCAAACCTTGGGGAAAACAATAATCTGCCAGCTCCCTAAGGTGGAAACTCAGGTCAAAAGCAGCATCTGTACAGGCACAAGCAGTCCATGGACTTTGAAAGCCTTTTATCCTTGCATGGTCTTGTGTGGGCCCATTTCAGCAGCTTAGGCCCTTGTTGGCACAGTGCAATGATGTATGTACCTGAGGTCTGACTTCAACAGTTTTAGCTGTGTGGTGGAGAGGTGGGTTTTGGATGTTTGACACTGCTCTGCCTATTAAGCAAGGCCCTCATCTACCCACATCAGGGGCCTGAGGACTGGTGGCTCCACCCACACCACCTAGTCATCCATGGCAGGGATCTAAGGATAAGTGGTGCCTCCCAGTCCTCATAGCTAAAAGCATTGGTTGCCCATGGTACAGCTACAGAGCCCACCCACCTGTGCACTCTAGGGAACAGGGATGCACTTTCCTCGCAGACATGTTAGGCCCATGCCTTGTTCAGAGAAGACCCCCTGCTGCAACCAGATACCTCTGCCTACCCCAATCACCCCTGCCCCACTAAGACTGTAGATGAGAGCCTGTGCAACACACTTTGTGACTGACTACTTGGACACCTAAGCTGAATCAGTACAAAACAAGTGAATGAAATCCTAGGTTCATATACCAGGTAACAGGACTAGCCACCTGGTGACAGGGTGTCAGAGCTTCAAAGGTGCCAATAATCAAGCTAGGCCACGCGAGCAGCATATTTGGCATGTCAAAACAAAACAACACAAGAAGCTACAACACAGTAATCAAACATTAAATAAATTAACACAATAAGTTAGAGATGGCTCAGAGACAACAGTCAATATCAAATCACATAAAGAAGCAGACCATGATCACTTCAACAAGCTCCCAAAACAAAGAATCAAGGAATGTTCCAGACTAAGAAGTCCTCGTAGAATTACCAGAGGTAGAATACAAAGGATTAATATACAGAACTCTTCAAGAGAACAGGAAGGAGATTAGGCAAAATGCAGAACAAGCCAAGGAACACATAGATAAAACAGTGGAGGAAACTAAGAAGGTTATTCAAGAGCATAATGACTAATTTAATAGGGTGCAATAATCCATAGAAAAATAGTAATAAAAAATTCAGAGGATTAACAATAAAATTTCAGAATTAGACAACTCAGTAGAAAGTCAGAGGAGCAGAATTGAGGAAACTAAATCAGAATTAGTGAAACTGAAGATAAAACACTTGTCACCAATATTTTTATAGAAAAATCAGATAAAAGAAATTAACAAAATGAAAAAACCCTAAGAATCTTGTGGGACTCTATCAAGAGAAATAACCTATGAGTGATTGGAGTGCCAGAACAGGGTGGGTTAACAGAAAATACAGAGAGAATTGTTTAAGATTTGTTGGCAGAAAACTTCCTTAATATTGGAAAAGATGAGAAGATATCTATCCATGATGTTCACAAGGTAGATGTTAAAAGAAATCACCAAGACATAATCAAACTTGCCAAAACCAAAGATGAAGAGAGGGTTTTAAGAGCTGCTAGGGATGAAAGAAAAGTCACCTACAAAGAAAAGTCAATAAGAATAAGCTCGGACTACTCAGCAGAAACCATGCAGGCAAGAAGGCAATGGGATGACATATACAAAGCCTTGAAGGAAAAAAAAAATTGCCAGCCAACAATCATATATCCAGCAAAACTGTCTCTTCAATATGAAGGCAAAATTGGACATTTCCAGATAAACAGAAGTTTAAGGAATTTGCAAAAACCAAACCAAAACTACAAGAAATGCTAAAGGAAGTCCTCTGTTTAGAAAATCAATACCATCAGATAACAACCCATGACTAGAACACAGGAAAAAGCAACCAGATATCAACCCAGATCGGGAAATCACAAAAATAAATCAAGATAAAAAATGCCCCAAATAGGGAAACAGTGATGTCATTATGTAAAAGATGATAATATTGAGTCAACAAAAGAGGGACTAAACAATGTACTCATAGGTCTTTCATATGGAGAGGAAGTCAAGGCAATATAAAGAGATAAAAATTTGGTTTCAACTTAGAAATATAGGGGTAATATTTTTTTTTTTTTATTAAGGTAACTGCAAAGGAGACTAATAAGCCTATACATAAAAGTGAAATACAAGAAAAACATGAAGACTCAACAAAAGACAAAATCAACACTGATGAAAAAGAGGAAAAGATAATACGTAAAAAAGAAAATACTCAGTACAAAAAATTAAGTGGAAAAAAGAAACTGTCAACAACACACAAAAAAAGACATCAGTATGACCGCACTAAACTCATACCTATCTGTAATTATGCTGAATGTAAATGGACTAAATGCACCTATAAGGGGACAGAGAGCATACAACAGATAAAAAAAAAAAAAAAAAACACAATCTGACTATATGTTGCCTACAAGAGACACACCTTAGGCTTAGAGACACAAAGAAACTAAAACTCAAAAGATAGAAAAAAATATATATATATGTATATATATATATCAAGCAAACAACAATCAAAAAAGAGCAGGAGGGGCAATATTAATTTTTGACAAAATAGACTTTAAAGTTAAATCCACCACAAAGGATAAGAAAGAGCACTATGTAATGATTAAAGGAAAATATACCATGAGGATAACCATATTAAATAATTATGCACCCAATGACAGGGCTTCAAGATACACAAAACTCTAACAGCATTGAAAAGTGAGATAGACAGCTCTACGGTAATAGTCGGAGACTTCAATACACCACTTTTGGTGAAGAACAGAACATCCAGAAAAAAGCTCAATTATGATGCAAAAGATCTAAATGCCACAACCAACTAGACCTCATAGACATATACAGAGCGCTCCACCCAACAGCAGATAAGTATACTTTCTTTTCCAATGCATATGGAACATTCTCTAGAATAGGCCACATATTAGGTCATAAAGCAAGCCTTAACAGGAACCAAAACCCTGAAATATTACCAAGCATCTTTTCTGACCATAAAGCCATAAAACTAGAAATCAATAACAGAAAAAGCAGGTAAAGAAACCAAACACATGGAAACTGAACAACACCTTGCTCGAAAACTACTGGGTTATAGAATAAATTAAGGACAGAATAAAGAAATTCATAGAAACAAAAGACAATGAAAACACTTCCTATCAGAACCTTTGGGACACAGCAAAGCAGGCCTGAGAGGTCAAGTTATAGCAATAAATGTACACACCCAAAAAGAAGAAAGGGCCAAAATCAAAGATTTATCCCTACAACTTGAACAAATAGAGAACAACAAAAGAAATGCTCAGGCACCAGAAGAAAGCAAATAGTAAAAATTAGAGCAGAATTAAATGAAATAGAGAACAGAAAAACAATTTAAAGATGTAATAAGACCAAAAGCTGGTTCTTTGAAAGGAATAACAAAACTGATAAACCATTGCCCAGACTCACAAAAGAAAAACAGAAGATGAAGCAAATGACCCAAACAAGAAATAAGATGGGTGATATTAAACAGAAAAAACTGAAATTAAAAGGATCACATCAGATTATAATGAAAAATTGTATTCCAACAAATTTGAAAACCTAGAAGAAATGGACAAATTTCTAGAAACACTATATACCTAAACTCATACAAACAGAGGTAGAACAACCAAATACACCCATAACAAAAGAAAAAATTGAAAAGATAATTAAAAAGCTCTAAACAAACAAAAAGCCCTGGCCCTGACAACTTCATTGGAGAATTCAATCAAACTTTCAGAGAAAAGTTAACACCACTACTATGAAAGATCTATTTCAGGGCATAGAAAAGGAAGGAATACTTCCAAACTCATTCTATGAAACCGGCATATCCCTGATACTAAAACCTGGTAAAGACACCACAAAAAAAGAAAATTACACACCTATTGCTCTCATGAACTTGGACGCAATAATCCTCAACAAAATTCTAGCCAACTGAATTCAACAATATATCAAAAAATAATAATAATAATAATAATAATTCACTGTGATCAAGTGGGATTCATACTAGGTATGCAGGAATGGTTCAACATTAGAAAACAATCAATGTAATCCATCATATAAATAAAACAAAAAACAAAAACCACATGATCTTATCCAATGATGCAGAAAAAGTATCTGACAAAGTCCAACACCCACCCATTCATGATAAAAACTCTCAGCAAAATAGAAATAGAAGGAAAATTCCTCAACATAATAAACGTTGGCATTTATACAAAGCCAAGAGCCAACATCATTGTAAATGGAGAGACTCTGAAAGCACTCCCCTTGAGAACGGGAACCAGAAAAGAATGCTGTTTATCACCGCTCTTATTCAACATGGTGCTGGAGGTCCTAGACAGAGCAATTAGGCTAGAAATAAAGGACATCCAAATTGGTAAAGAAGAAGTAAAAGTATCTCTATTTGTGGACGACATGATCCTATACACAGACAACTCTAAAGAATCTGCAAGAAAACTACAGGAAGTAATAGAACAGTTCAGCAGAGTATCAGGATACAGGATAAATATAGAAAAATCAGTTGGATTCCTCTACACCAACAAAGAGAACATCAAAGAGGAAATCACCAAATCAATGTCATTTAAAATAGCACTCAAGAAGATAAAATACTTAGGAATAAATCTAACCAGAGACGTGAAAGACCTATACAAGGAAAAGTACAAGACGCTATTGCAAGAAACCAAAAAAAGACCCACGTAAGTGGAAAAACATACCTTGCTCATGGATAGGAAGACTCAACATTGTAAAAATGCCTGTTCTACTCAAAAAAAACCCAAAGCAATCTATAAGTACAAACCAATCCAGATCCAAATTCCAATGAAATTTTTTAGTGAGATGGAGAAACAAATCACCAACTCCATATGGAAGGAAAAGAGGCCCTGTATAAGTAAAGCATCACTGAAAAAGAACAAAGTGGGAGGCCTCACACTACCTGATTTTAGAACCAATTATACTGCCACAGTAGTCAAAACAGCCTGGTACCGGTACAAAAACAGATAGAGCAGTGGAACAGAATTGAGAATCCAGATGTAAATCCATTCACATATGAGCAGCTGATATTTGACAAAGGCCTAAAGTCTGTTAAATGAGGAAAAGACAGTCTCTTCAACAAATCTTGCTGGTATAACTGGATATCCATCTGCAAAAAAATTAAACAAGACCCATACCTCACACCATGCACAAAAACTAACTCAAAATGGATCAACAACCTAAACATAAAATCTAAAATTAGAAAGATCATGGAAATAAAAACAGGGACAATGCTAGGAGCCCTAATACATGTCATAAACAGTATACAAAACATTACCAACAATGCACAAACTTCAGAAGAGAAACTATGTAACTGGGAGCTCCTAAAAATCAAACACCTATGCTCATCCAAAGAAATCACCAAAAGACTAAAAAGATACCTACAGACTGAAAAGGATTTTAGCTATGACAACTCTGATCAGCATCTGATCTCAATCTACACGATACTGCAAAAACTCAACAATAAAAAGACAAATAACCCAATTAAAAAAAATGGGCAAAAGATATGAACAGGCACTTCACCAAAAAGACATTCAGGAGGCCAACAGATACATGAGCGAATGCTCAAGATCATTAGCCATTAAAAAAAGGAAATGCAAATCAAAACTACAATGAAATACCATCTCACTCCAAATAGTCTGGCATTAATCAAAAAACTCAAAATAATAAATGTTGGAAGGGTTGTGGGGAGACTGAAACACTTATACACTGCTGGTGGAAATGTAAAATGGTACAACCACTTTGGAAACCAATTTGGCAGTTCCTTGAAAAGCTAGAAATAGAGCTACCATACGATTCAGCAATCCCACTCCTTGGAATATATCCTAGAGAAATAAGAGCCTTTACACAAACAGATATATGCACACCCATGTTCATTGCAGCACTCTTTACAACAACAAAAAGATGGAAGATGCCAAGGTGCCAGTCATGGACTGAATTATGTCCCCCCAAAAATGTGTGTATCAACTTGGTTAGGCATGATTCCCAGTATTCTGTGGTTGTCCTTCATTTTGTGACTGTAATTTTATGTTAAAGAGGGTTCGGGTGGGATTGTAACACCACCCTCACCCAGGTCACATCCCTGATCCGATATAAAGGGAGTTTCCCTGGGGCGTGGCCTGCATCACCTTTTACCTCTCAAGAGAGAAAAAGGAAAGGGATCTAACAGAATTAGGGACCTCACACCACCAAGAAAGCAGCACTGGGAGCAGAGCACGCCCTTTGTTTCTGGGTCCCTGCACCTGAGAAGCTCCTCGACCAGGGGAAGATCGATGACAAGGAATCTTCCTCCAGAGCCGACAGAGACAGAAAACCATCCCCTGGACCTGACACCTTGAATTTGGACTTGTAACCTGCTAGACTGTGAGAGAATAAATTTCTCTTTGTTAACACTATCCACTTGTGGTATATCTGTTATAGCAGGACTAGATGACTCAGACAGTGTCCATCAATGGATGAATGGGAAAATAAATTCTCGTATGTTCACATAACAGAATACTACACAACAATTAAGAACAATGATAAATTGATGAAATATCTTATAACATGGAGGAACCTGGAAGGCATTGTGCTGAGTGAAATTAGTCAGTTGCAAAAGAACAAATATCATATGAGACCACTATAATAAGAACTCAAGAAAAACTTTAAACACAGAAGAAAATATTCTTTGACGGTTACGAGGTGGGGAGGGAGGGAGAGGGGTATTTACTAATTAAATAGTAGACACGAATAATTTTAGGTGAAGGGAAAGACAACATACAATACAGGAGAGTTCTGCACAACTGGACTAAACTAAAAGCCAAGAAGTTTCCTGAATGCAGCCAACATCTTCGAAGGCCAGAGTAGCAGGAACAGAGCTCTGGGGACCATGGTTTCAGGGAATATCTAGGTCAACTGGCATAACAAGATGTGTTAAAAAAATGTTCTGCATCCCATGTTCGTGAGTGGCATCTGGGGTTTTTAACGCTAGCAAGCAGCCATCTAAGATGTCTCGTTTGGTCTTAAGCCCCTGGAGCAAATGAGAATGAAGAACACCAAAGACATAAGGTAAAGATGAGCCCAAGAGACAGAAACAGCCACATAAAGTAGAGACCACATCAGCCTGAGACCAGAACTAGATGGTGCCCGGCTACCACTGATTACTGCCCTGACAGGGAAAACAACAGGGAATCCCTGATGGAGCAGGAAAACAGTGGGATGAAGACCTCAAATTCTCATTAAAAAAACAAGACAATGGTCTGACTAAGACTACAGGGACACTGGAGTTCACAGTCCCCGGACCCTCTGTTAGGCCAAGACTGGAACCATTCCCAAAGCCAACTCTTCAAACAGGGATTGGGCTGGACTATAAGACAGAAAATGTTACTGGTGAGGAGTGAGTTCTTGGCTCATGTAGACACATGAGGCTACGTAGGCAGTTCCTGTCTGAAGGTGAGATGAGAAGGCAGAGGGGTCAGGAGCTGGTTGAATGGACATGGGGAATACATGGTGGAGAGGAGGACTGTACTGGCTCATTAGGAGGAGAGCTGCTAGGAGTACATAGCAAGGTGTGTGTTTTTGTATGAAAGACTGACTCGATTTGTAAACTTTCACTTAAAGCACAATATATATAATAATAAAAAAGATTAAGAATTGGTTTGATTTCAAAAGCATGGTAAATACTTATGGATAGATATTTGCATTTACATGCTTGGTCCTCAGTTTCTACACCTAAGAAGAAGATGAGAAGGATTAACTTTGTTTCCCAGTCACTGTGAGTTGGAGTTGACTGGAAGGCAATGGGTTTGGCTTTTTTTGGCTTAGTCCCTCCCGTGGGCTAGGCTCTCCCTTAGGCGCCTTGAATGTATCAATCTCAGGCCATTTTCAAATTCTGTAGATGACGTTTATGTTGCTAGTTTTATATTAATGATTGAAAAACCAGGAAGGCAGTGAGATAAAGCAATTCCTTCATTGCAGCTGCTGAAAAGCAAATAAAGGATTGAATCCAATATCTCTGACCAGGCAACCACTTTCATGACTTGAAGGCAAATATCTTGTGAAGAGATACAAATAGCTCAGAGTGGTAAAAAGGAAGGAAAGAAAGTAATACCTTCCTAGCTGTAGCAGCTGTTACGGACTGTTGTGCATATTACCCCCCTCTTAATCCTCAAGGCTTTTTGATTAGGAAGTTTTGTTTCCCCAATCTTAAATGTGTTGTAAGGGAATCTGGAAGTGCTTAGACAAACTTACAAAGGCTCTTTAGATTTTAAGTGAAAATCCAGGAATGAAACCCAAGACTGCCTGATTTTAACTAGAAAACTGGTTCACTTATTCTGTCTTATTACAACAATCCCCAAATCTAGTGGTGGTTTCAAACTTAAGATTTTAGTTTTTCTTAGCATAGCGTCCTTGAGAGACAGACGGATAAGAAAAGTCCTCTATTTAAAGAAATAGCCTATGAAGACATAGTATATAAGATTAATTAATGATATTCCTAATGTAGTTATAAGAAAAAGTAACATGATTTTATTAGTCTTTCATCAATGTTGTCCCTTTGAGAAGTTTTATTCCTTTAATTTCTATACTTTTATCACACTGATTTATAAAATTTTTATCTACCTCTAGAGAAGCTTCTCTTGCTTTTCAGATGTTACTTTTTGCTCAGCCTTGAGGAATTATATGAAATCCAGACAAATTCCTTTCACCCACTGCAGAAATCAGTTTAGAAACCAAAGTATTCATCTCAGGTAACAGGAAAGAAAAGTACCTGTCAGTCAATTAAAAATGTAGCAGTCTTGGAAACAACTGGGGCCTATTTCTTGAAAGTATTTAAGGTAAGATGAGGGTTGTCTGTCAAATGGAGGTAACTTAACAACTTTGGGACCTAAATCACCTTCCTGCATATTTATCTGAACAAATACATTTCTTTCCAAATTCACTACATGCCAGAAACACTAAATCATTAATAATTTGGTTCATGAATATAATAATAATTTGATTCTACTAGTAGATTTGCACCATGGTATATATTAGAGGAAGTAAATTCTGATGACCTATCCAGAAACATTTTGTTGGTTTTCCTTGTTCCAGAAGTAAAAGACTGAGATTAAGATTTCCTAAACATCTACTTCCCCCCAGGGCCTTTGTATTTTAGTTAAAAACTAAAAATATTATAAACATGCAGACACTTCTATTTATGTCCTTAAGGCCTGTACATATAAAAATGGATTTTTAAGCTCCATTTAATTTTAATGTGGATTGGTATTTGTCCAGATAGTTTTGATGGCCAAATACTATAAAAAACCTTAGTATTTAACTATGAAACTAACTTTCCACACTTGGAAAATGTGTGTGTAGATGCAATTACTGAAGACGCAACTGCGGCATTCCATCCAGTGGCTGGCACAATTGGACTATGACTTAAGGGGATTTGCAAAGCTAGGAAACAGCCAATTTCCCTCAAGTACTCATTACTGTTACCCACTTTTAGGGTTAAGACATTTACTCCCCAAATCTCATACTAAAATGGCAAATAAAGTTGGGGTAGGTGATAAGATACAAGGCACTTGCTATGGTTTTCTTTATATCAGCTATTGCATCACAAATAATTGACTCTATGGAACTTAAGCATATATATAAATTACAAAGAGTGAGTAAGCGGTGTATAAAAGAAGTGCCTCATGAGTGAGAGGGAGGGAGTATCTTATAGGACTTTATGTTGGGGCTCAGGAAGCAGGGGAAAGAATGAGAGGATAGATTGGGAGGCGAGAAAATGACGGGGAAATGGGAGATGGTGGTTCCTAGGTGTTCACATTAAAACTTCCTCAGTCTCATCCCTGATAGCATCAAGTTCCTCAGGGCCCCTGTGACATCTTTGTTCCGGAGGCTGTAAATGAAGGGGTTCAACACAGGGGTGATGATGGTGTAAAAAGCAGACACCGTCATGTCCTGCTCACCTGTGTGGTAGGATCTGGGGAGCATATTGGTGTATATGCTAGCACCAAAAAAGAGCAGCACTACCACCATGTGGGAGGAGCAGGTGGCAAAGGCCTTTCTGCAGCCCTCTGCTGAATTTATGCTGTGGATGAGGCGCAGGATGAGAACATATGAGCCAGATACACTAACGATGGGGACGAGGAGCATGAGGATACAACACAGGTACATGACCATCTCGTAAAGGAGGGTGTTGGAGCAGGAGAGCTTCAGCAGGGCAGGGGCCTCACAGAAAAAGTTCACGATTTTTCTAAACTGACAAAAAGGTAAGCTCATGGTCATTGCAGTGAGCAACAAACCATCAAACATTCCCAGGAACCAGCATCCAGACATGATGAGATGGCAGACTCTCTGGTTCATGAGCAGTGGGTAATGGAGAGGTCTGCAAATGGCAGCATATCGGTCATAGGCCATGGCACTTAGGAGAAAAATCTCAGCTCCAGCGAGGGTGAGATAGGAGAACATCTGGACCCCACAACCCAAGTGGGAAATTGTATTATCTCCAGTAACCTGGTCCAAGAGCATCTTGGGGACTGTCGCACATATGTACATGAGGTCTATGAGGGAGAGCTGGCTGATGAAGAAGTACATGGGAGTGTGAAGGCGGGGCTCCCTGTGGATCAGGAGGATGAGAAGGGCATTCCCAGTTAGGGCCATCAAGAAAAGGACAAAGGTCAAGGTATAGAGGAAAACTGCACATTTAGTTTGATCAAAGAGCCCCATGAGGATGAAATAGGTGCTTGAAGTTTGATTCCCCGAGTACATGGTTCAGCTTACAGTTTTCACCTGGGAGAGAAGAATAAGTTACATTGTTTTTTAAATCTTTCACATATATATATATTCCCCCCGCCCCGGGAGATGGTTAATTGGAGTGAAAAATCACACTCCTAATCTCTACAGCAAACAGTTTCCAGCTATACCCTGAATATTCTATCTAGAATATGCTTTATCAAACTATACATTGAAGCCATCAACTACTTTCACCATTCTAAGGCAAAGATGACATGGTTTTAATTCATCTGACACGTTAGCAAAGCTTAGATCATTCGTTTCTTCATGTTAGGGAATTGAGGTTAGTTCCCCTTCTTACATTCTTTTGAATACAACTATGGAAAACTATAGAGCAAGCATAAACAGCATTGATTAACTAAGGAGAATTTTTCGATTTTTCTTTTTGTTCATATTCCCCATACTCTTCCCTGGAGCTCTCACTTTTTTAAAAATCCTCTCCTAATCCACCATTTTTGTAGCTGTTGTTTTTCCATTTTTTTCTTCTCAGTCACATAGTAACTTTCCACTCAAGGTACATACATATGGGAATCAAACATGATTGTCAATTAGGTGGTGCAGTTATCAAAACACAAACCCCATCTTTGTCATGAGGAAATTTTACATTTTTAAGCAGTTTCATTTTTTCCAGTTTGTAAAGCATATTTTCATATTTGATACTTAGGAAGAAAACTCTCATTCTTTGTAAAAATACACCTAAATGTCAGAAAGCCAGAATCATGCAGAACATAACTACTATAATCAGAACTTGAACTAACAGTCAATTTAGAACCCTCCTCTCCTCAAACATATTTTATATTTGGACCCTATTTGTCTGTGCCCCCCTATGTCATCCAATGATAGCTTTAGGTGCTTTACAGTGTTATCAACAATATTAACTATTTAGGGGAGGGTTATATCTGCAGTTCAAGTCCCTTCTTCATGCCAACTGGAAGATTGAAAAGCCCACTTTACATTCACATGGAAAACATGGTTACTGTAAGACTGCTTCCTAATTGTGTATCTACTTTCGTCATAATTTGATCCCAAACTCAGAAAGTCTGCTTATATGTTATACTTCAATTAACAGTTTATTAAGTTCATCTGTAACAATAAACACGAACAAATTTGGGAAAATAAATGACAAAATAGGCAACAAAGTGCTTCATTATCCATGGTCCCAAAGAGATCTGGGTGAGCAGAGCTCCAGTACCCCCTGCCAGATGCACAAGGTAGTCAAGAAATAAACACTGAGTTATTTATTTTTGCGCAGCAGCATAACCTAATGTGAGCCATTCTGACTGATCCGCCATTGCATTTAATATTGCAGGACCATATATCCCTATTATTTACCTGCCTCCATTGCTTTATTTTATTACAATAACATATATCATCTAACATACTATATATGTATGTATATATATTTATATATATTCTTATTTACTCTTTACTGGTTTATTTTTCTACACTAGGAAGGCAAAACGTGTCTATTTTGTTCTCTATTATTCTCTAACATTAGCTCTTTGCCTGACACAGTTCTAACTCATTCATATCTGTCAAATGAATAAATAAATGAAAAAGGGAAAATGAACGTGAGAGACCAAATTAATGCAAGACTTTTGGGGAAGAGTTTGGTAATATCTCATAAAATTCCACTTCTACTTAGCACTTTTACTTCAAGGAGTATGCCCTGGGAGACTATACAAGGATGCACGTTGCAACACATTAAAAAACAAAAACACCACACTATTATGAACCATGAAATACAGGAGGAATGTCTATATATTCATCTACAGGAAAATGGATATGTAAATAAATCATATATAAATTTATTGGAAAAATTCAACAAATAAAGTTGAAAGAAAAAGCAAAATTACAGTGTGATACAATTTATCAAATACTACACTGCAAAATATTATATTTGGACACATATATCTGCAATAAAATAAATAAATACATAGGCAGAGTATACACCAACTAGAGGAGAAGTGCTCATTCTCCGAGACACTGAAGGGAGAGTAATTCACAGAGGGTATTCCAGAGATGGTTCAATGCACCTATAACATAGTTTGGAGAGTTGAAAAAAATTTCTTTTTGGAGCAGAATTTGGGACATGATGAGCACTATATTAACATATTTTCTCCATGTCTGAAATACATTATAATAAAATAGATGAAAGAAAAGTGCAATGTAGGCATTCAACAAGTCTGAAATCTGTGCTTTTTTTCTTTTTTTTTCTTTCAGTGTCTCAATACTGAGTATTTCCTGAGATTCTAAATGAGTTACGGGTTTTTTTGAAATAAGAATATAATTATGAGTAATTTCAAACATTCAGCTTACATTACTCCAAATTTCCAGCTTACATTAGCATGCTCTTCTTTTACCATGGAATTTCCTATTTCAGTGGTCCCCTGACAAAATTATTTTCAAGGTATTTTGTCAACTTCTACTCTAGAATCTACCTTAATCACAAAGAATCATCTTACCCTTTCTCAGGCTTGTGGTTTTTGCCTTACTTTATTATAAGTATTTTTATAACTTGTTTTCACTGTTTTGGATTTTACCTCTTTCCATTAATTACTGTGTTAACAAACAATAGAAAGCAAGAAGAACAATTTTCCCTTCTTAATATAGAGTACTTTGCTGAAGAAGAATATTTAAAAAAAAAATTGAAAAATAGTATCGTACTTTTTCTTTTATTTCTACTCAATACTTACCTATGTAGTGGAATTTTAAGACATAAATCAAGGAGAGCAGAAGTCCAGGCCAGAACTGCCCCTTTCTCCACCAGCCTGCATGAAGTTTTGTAAGTTGATCATGAAGATTCCTTGGGATCTGACTTTGCTCAGGGATCCTTCAAAAGCGTGGTCCTGGATTTGCAATACTGAATTAAAGAGATTAGGGATCATTGTGGTATAATTTACTTGACACAAACTACCTTGTCAGGGTATTTAGACAAACTTTAGAAGGGGCAATTATATTTCAATGCTTCATACATCTACATGGTGGTGAGCATGGATACACCTGGAAATGGAGATGGGTTAAGTTTAGGGACATGCTTAATTTCTACTAGAATGTTTACTAGCAAATTCTATTAAATTTTTATACAATCTAATTTTTGATCAAGATTATGGATACATTTAAATTCCATTAAAGTGGCTCCAATCAAATGCAGATCTTGGTCCAAATTGCTTTTTTTCCCACGGCAGTTATAATTTTGAACAACTCTAATGCGAGGTACTATGATTATTGCTTTAAACACATTATTATGACATGAAATGTTTTTTTGGAATACCTGATATTATGCGCAATTCAGCCTCTTCTTGGATATTTTTTTCTGGTTTAGTGTGTTTGGTGTGATTCCAGTTATAAATCTTGGGTAATCTAAATAGGAGAAATTGATTGGGAAAACTCATGGGAAACTGCCAATTGAAGGAGAAAAGGGAGCAGATTCTCCTTAATAACATACAGGTGTTTCGGTTCACAGCCTGTTTTCTTCGTATTGTTGCATATTCGGGGTCTCAAGAGTAATACCCACAGAGTGATCATAAGCTAAAAAGATTAAATGCAAGATCTGAGACATAATGTACAGAAACAGGGCTTCCAATAATGACAATGTGGCTAGATGTAGAGTACGACTTATTTATAGTGGGAACACCACAGGGACTGCAGGTCTTAACCCATCAATTAGACTTTGAGAGATTCAGTGGAGATTTACAGTCCTGAAATCATCCCATGTGGTTGATGGGGTAAGCCTTACTGTCTCCTTTGACCCAACTATCCACAACAGAATTCTAATGAACAGAATACATATGATTATTAGCTATATGTTCATACATGTGGAACGCTCTCCAAATTGATATTTTTGTTCAAGTAAATTAAAAATCTCTAAATGTTTTTCAATTTCAGAATTAGTATATCTTTATAGAATAACTTAAAAATTACACTTCACTTTCATTATTTCTATGAAGATTGCAAATATATGAATAATCAAATGTGTGGCTCTTCCTTGAAGGGTGAATAACCTATCATGTAGTTCTAGAGCTAGTGGTCACTTTAGATTCAGATTAACTAGATAAGGATCTTCTTTATATATATGCATATATTTGAGGAATTAGAGAGCCAGAGAGGCTTTATGGGTTACTAAAGGTCATGGCACACAACAGAGACAGCACCAGAGCTAATATCACAACCCAGAGATCCAAATCTATGTCTCGGTCATAGAGTCCCAAAGGGGTACAAAGCCAATGAATAATTAAAGATTAAGGCACAAATGAGTAGTATAAATATGAGAGAAAATGTCAAAGTGATGAAGAACTTGAGTATAAACTCACAAGAAAAGTATGGCTTTGTAATGTGGAGAGAGAAGCAAGGCGAATGATTATTATATTCGCTGGCCTGTAAACAAATGATTACTTCAGCTGATCTCTAAATTTCCATCGACAAAAGTGAATGTTTTAATTCCACAATCTTAGTTAAGTAATAATATATAAATATGTTTGGGCAGGATTACAATGGGTTCATTGGTTTTGTATTAAGTAGTTAATGACAAATATAAAATAATTCTCCAACCAAATGACAGCTGTTGTTTTCAAGTTATTTCTAACTCATAGCAACCCTGTAGTAGAACTGGTTCATATGGTTTTCGAAGGATGTACTCCTTTCTTTTCTTAGTTTTAACAAAGAGAAATTTATTCTCTCACAGTCTAGTAGGCTACAGGTCCAAATTCGTGGTGTCAGCTCCAAGGGAAGGCTCTCTCTCTCTCTGTAAGTTCCTTAGGAAGGTCCTTGTCATCAATCTTCCACTGGTTGAAGAGCTTCTCAGTGCAGGGACCCTAGGTCCAAAGGACACACTATTCTCCTGACTCTTGATTCTTTTTTTTTTTTTTTTAATTTTTATTGTTTTTAAGAGTTTACAAATCAAGTCAGTCTCTCATACAAATATTTATATACAAAAGATACTCTTTATGGAAGCTGACTACTACATCTTTCTCATGCAGAGTAGCTGGTGGTTTTGAACCATCAAACTTTGGTTTAGCAGTCAAGGGCTTAACCACTGAGCCTCCATTGTTCCTTAATTCCCCAGCAGTAGGTTATAAATGCAAATATCTTGAACAAAATTTTATTGTATATCTGTTGTGGTACTTTTTAGTTGCAATCAAGTCACTGCTGGCTCATATTGACCTCATGTACAGCAGAAGAAAACATTGCCTTGTCCTGCACTATCTTCACAATTTTTGATATGCTTGAGTCTGTTATTATGGCCACTAGGTATTCTGAGCATCTTCCAACCTAAGGGTTCTTCTTGTTGCACTATGTCTGGAAATATAATGTTGTGACCCATAGGGTTTTTATTGATTAAGTTTTAGCAATTAGATAACCACACCATTCTTCCTACTCAGTCTTACTATAGAAGCTCTACTGAAACCTGTCCACCATGAGTCCCTGCTGGTATTTGAAATACCAGTGGCATAGCTTCAAAGCATCATAGAAACATACAAGCCACCACGTACAACAAACTGACAGGTAGGTGTTGGATTGAATGCCTAACAACTGCCAAAGACAGAAAGAGTGGTCAATGAGATAAACAGACCCTGCCTTCATGGACTTTACCATTTGATGAATAAATTCATATTATTTTCATAGTCACATAATATTAATGGATTTTAAAAGGATGAATACAGCTATGGTAAGAAATGAGATGGGAGCCTACCACAGTCTTTACTGCAGGACAAAATTTCCTCAGGGAAATAATGGATGGACAGACAATATGGCTATATGTGAGATACAGAGGAGGAACATGGCAATATCTTGCAGAGTTGAGGCAATGTTCTCCAGGAGGCTATATATGCACTAAAGAAGTGTCCATTAAATGGTGCTTTTTCTCCCAAAGCCAGGATTTATGGGTCCAGGAATCAAGTGGTGGAAACGGGATTTGCACTACTCATCATTATCTTTACTGACTCACTCGCAAAATTTTTACTTCCTGTCACAGTAACCTATGCTCTGTGGGTCTAGAGGTCTTACTTCCAAAGGGAGGACACACAACACTGATTCCACTGAACTGGAAGTTAAGAATGCCACCCAGCCACTTTGGGATCTTCATGCCTCTGAATCTACAGCCGTTTAAGGGAGTTACTATATTGGCTGGTGTGATTGCTCCAGATTACTAATGGGAAATCGGATTGATATTACAGAATGGAGGTCAAAAGGGTATGTCTGGAATACAGGAGATACCTTAGGCCGTCTCTTAGTACTACCATTCCCTGTGATTAAAGTCAAAGGAGATCGACAGCAACCCAATTCTGATATGATTATTAACAGCTCAGACCCTTCAGGAATGAAGGTTTGGGTTGCCCCTCCAGCAAAGAACCACAGCCAGCTGGGGTGTTTGCTGAGCGCTAAGGGAATACGGAATGGTTGGTGGAAGAAGGTAGTTCTAAAGACCAGCTATGACCACGTGACCAGTTGCAGAAACAAGGGCTGTTAACTGTTAGGAGTATTTCCACCTTGTGTTTTACCTGTATGTGTGTTGTGTGTATATAATATCTTTGCTTTCTTCCTTCTCTTATTCCATTACTTATTATAAAATATTGGATGCAAATGGGGCTAGTACATTTTCTGTTTCTGCATGTTAGGTATATCATGTTAGCCTTTATGATGTCTGTATTTAAGGAGATATATACAGATGCCTAGTTGACAAGGGGTGGACTGTGATGGTTAATGTTATGTGTTAACTTGGTTAGGCCATGATTCTCAGTAGCTTGGCAGATATTATGTCATCATCCTCCTTTTTGTGATCTGATGTGAGTGACCAATCAGTTGGGGGCGGTTTCCAAGGAGGTGTGGCCTGTATACAATCTGTTTGGATGTTTGGGCAATACTCACTCTCTCTCTTGATCCTGCATTCAGCTTGTCGTCCTCTGACTTCTGGATCTTGGGAGGTAAGCGTGCGTCCTGCTGCCTGCCTGACGTGCATATTTTGGATTCACCAGCTCCTACAACCTCTTGAGCCAGCAGCCTGACCCCTGACCTGCAGATTTTGAGTTTGTCAGCCTCTGCAACCGCATGAGTCAGGAGAAGTTTCCAGCCTACTGTGCATTTGGAACTTGCCAGCCTCCACAAGAGTGGGAACCATTTCCTGGAAATAGATCTCTGTGTACATATTTATACATACACTTCACTGGTTTTCCTCCTCTAGAGAACCCAACCTAAGATGCTGACTGGTACTCATTAAGTAAGTTCCCTCGTTCAGCCTCTATCCTCAGGATAAGTTGGTGCCCCAAGTCATAGACAGCTCTGCCATTTGCAGTTTCAGGAGGTCAAAAGAACTAATGAATAAAAGGCATTTCTCTTATTTGTCATGGCTACGCGTATAGATTCTGCCATTGTGTAAGTAATGGAAATATGATTAAATCCACGCCTACTATGTAATGGTCTATCCCATTCTCCCTATTTTGCTCTTGCCCAACTTCAAGTATTACATTCTAGTTTATTAAACTGACCCAGAGTTGGATATTATACAGTCACTAACACTTTTTTTTTAACACTTACACTTGTGAAATTAGTAAAGAATTTTGTAAAAATAAATATTTCCTAGTTCTTAAAATAATGAGAATAGAGCAAAACAATTTTAGAGAAACTTGGATAATTTATAACTTGATGTTTCAAAACTCATTATCTAATCTCTCTGTATCCTTCAAAATCCCTCATCCATGACTCATTTAATGTATGTGTCTATACTCAATATTTTTCCATTTCTCTCTTCTAATCAAAATATTTCTGGGATATTTTGAAATATATCTATGTTCGTCTATATGTTATGTGAAATTATCTTGAAACTGTCTTTTCTTTTGTCTCTATTGCCTGACATATTCTTCACTTATATGTCGACATGTGTGTTTATCTCACTCATCTACATATATGTGGGAAAAAACGTGATGAGCAAAACTCAAATCATTATTAATAGCCCATGTTTTCTATTCCATCATTTCAAGAAACTAAAGGATTATTTATATCCAGGATTCATGATAAAAATAACTTATTTGAATTTAGGAAACAAAAAAGAATATTAAAATTTTGAATGCAAATTTTTCTTAATAATTTTTATTGTGCTTTAAGTGAAAGTTTACAAATCAAGTCAGTCTGCCACACATAAGCCTAAATACACCTTACTACATACTCCCATTTACTCTCCCCCTAATGAGTCCCACTCCCTCCCTCCAGTCTCTCCTTTCCTGACCGTATTGCCAGTTTCTAACCCTCTCTACCCTCTCTTTTCCCCCCAGACGGTAGACGCCAACACCGTCTCAAGTGTCCACCCGATACAAGTAGCTCACTCTTCATCAGCATCTCTCTCCAACCCATCGTCCAGTCCCTTCCAAGTCTGATGAGTTGCCGTCGGGAATGGTTCTTCTCCTGGGCCAAGAGAAGGTTTGGGGACCATGACCGCCGGGATCCTTCTAGTTTCAGTCAGACCATTAAGTCTGGTCTTTTTATGAGAATTTGGGGTCTGCACCCCACTGTTCTCCTGCTCCCTCAGGGGTTCTCTGTCGTGCTCCCTGTCAGGGCAGTCATCGGTTGTGGCTGGGCACCATCTAGTTCTTCTGGTCTCAGGATGATGTACGACTCTAGTTCACGTGACCCTTTCTATCTCTTCGGCTCATAGTTATCATGTGACCTTGGTGTTCTTCATTCTCCTTTGATCCAGGTGGGTTGAGACCAATTGATACATCTTAGATGGCCGCTTGTTAGCATTTAAGACCCCAGACGCCACACTTCAAAGTGGGATGCAGATTGTTTTCATAATAGAATTTATTTTGCCAATTGACTTAGATGTCCCCTTAAGCCATAGTCCCCAAACCCGTCCTTGCTCCGCTGACCTTCAGAGCATTCAGTTTATCCCGGAAATTTCTTTGCCTTTTATCCAGTCCAGTTAAGCTGACCTTCCCTGTATTGAGTATTCTCCTTCCCTTCACCTAAAGTAGTTCTCATCTACTATCTAATCAGTAAATAACCCTCTCCCACCCTCCCTCCCTCCCCCCTCTCGTAACCACAAAATAATGTGTTCTTATCAGTTTATATTATTTCTCAAGATCTTATAATAGTGGTCTTATACAATATTTCTCCTTTTGTATATGACTAATTTCACTCAGCATAATACCTTCCAGATTCCTACATGTTAAGAAATGTTTCACAGATTCCTCACTGTTCTTTATCAATGCGTAGTATTCCATTGTGTGAATATGCCATAATTTATATGCCCATTCATCCGTTGATGGACACCTTGGTTGCTCTCAGCTTTTTGCTATTGTAAACAGTGCTGCAATAAACATGGGTGTGAATATATCTGTTCGTGTATAGGCTCTTATTTCTTTAGAGTATATTCCGAGGAGTGGGATTTCTGGGTTGTATGGTAAATCTGTATCTAACTTTTTAAGAAAACGTCAGATAGATTTCCAAAGTGGTTGTACCATTTTACATTCCCACCAGCAGTGTATGAGTTCCAATCTCTCTGCAGCCTTTCCAACGTTTATTATTTTGTGTTTTTTGGATTAATTCCAGGTTTGTTGGAGTGAGATGGAATCTCATTTTAGTTTTAATTTACATTTCTCTAATGGTTAATGATTGAGAGCATTTTCTCATGTATCTGTTAGCTGCCTGAATACCTTCTTTAGTGAAGTGTGTGTTCATATCCTTTGCCCACTTCTTGATTGGGTTGTTTGTCTTTTTGTGGTTGAGATTTGACAGAATTATATGGATTTTAGAGATCAGGAACTGGTCGGAGATGTCATAGCTGAAAATTTTTTCCCAGTCTGTAGGTGGTCTTTTTACTCTTTTGGTGAAGTCTTTAGATGAGCATAGGTGTTTGATTTTGAGGAGCTCCCAGTTATCTGGTTTCTCTTCGTCATTTTTAGTAATGTTTTGTATTCTGTTCATGCCCTGTATTAGGGCTCCTAACGTTGTCCCTATTTTTCTTCCATGATCTTTATTATTTTAGTCTTTATGTTTAGGTCTTTGATTGACTTGGAGTTAGTTTTTGTGCATGGTGTGAGGTATGAGTCCTGTTTCATTTTTTTTGCAAATGGATATCCAGTTATGCCAGCACCGTTTGTTAAAAAGACTATCTTTTCCCCAATTCACTGACACTGGGCCTTTGTCAAATATCAGCTGCTCATATGTGGGTTCTCAATTCTGTTCCGTTGGTCAATATGCCTGTTGTTGTACCAGTGCTAGGCTGTTTTGACTACTGTGGCTGTATAATATGTTCTAAAATCAAGTAGAGTGAGGCCTCCCACTTTCTTCTTTTTCAGTAATGCTTTACTTATCCGGGGTTCCTTTCCCTTCCATATGAAGTTGGTGATTTGTTTCTCCATCATATTAAAAAATGGCATTGGAATTTGGATCGGAAGTTCACTGTATGTATAGATGGCTTTTGGTAGAATACACATTTTTACAATGTTAAGTCTTCCTATCCATGAGCAAGGTATGTTTTTCCACTTATGTAGGTCCTTTTTAGTTTCTTGCAGTAGTACTTTGTAGTTCTCTTTGTATAGGTCTTTTGCATCTTTGGTAAGATTTATTCCTAGGTATTTTATCTTCTTGGGGGCTACTGTGAATGGTATTGATTTGGTTATTTCCTCTTCGATGTTCTTTTTGTTGATGTAGAGGAATCCAAGTGACTTTTGTATGTTTACCTTATACCCTGAGACTCGGCCGAACTCTTCTATTAGTTTCAGTAGTTTCTGGAGGATTCCTTAGGGTTTTCTGTGTATAAGATCATGTCATCTGCAAAGAGAGATAATTTTACTTCCTCCTTGCCAATCCGGATGCCCTTTATTTCTTTGTCTAGCCTAATTGCTCTGGCTAGGACCTCTAGCACAATGTTGAATAAGAGTGGCGATAAAGGGCATCCTTGTCTGGTTCCCGTTCCAAAGGAAACGCTTTCAGGCTCTCTCCATTTAGAATGATGTTGGCTCTCGGCTTTGTATAGATGCCCTTTATTATGTTGAGGAATTTTCCTTCAATTCCTATTTTGCTGAGAGTTTTTATTATGAATGGGTGTTGGACTTTGTCAAATGCCTTTTCTGCATCAATTGATAAGATTATGTGGTTTTTGTCTTTTGTTTTATTTATATGGTGGATTACTTTAATGGATTTTCTAATATTAAACCAACCTTGCATACCTGGTATAAATCCCACTTGATCCTGGTGGATTATTTTTTTGATATGTTGTTGAATTCTATTGGCTAGAATTTTGTTGAGGATTTTTGCATCTATGTCCATCAGGGATATAGGTCTGTACATTTTTTTTTTTTTTTTTTTTTGTGGTGTGTTGACCTTGTTTTGGTATCAGGGATATGGTGGCGTCATAGAATGAGTTAGGTAGTATTCCATCATTTTCTAAGCTTTGAAATACCTTTAGTAGTAGCGTTATTAACGCTTCTCTAAAAGTTTGGTAGAACTCTGCAGTGAAGCCGTCCGGGCCAGGGCTTTTTTTTGTTGGGAGTTTTTTTTATTACATTTTCAATCTCTTTTTTTTTGTTATGGGTCTATTTAGTTGTTCTACTTCTGATTGTGATAGTTTAGGTAGGTAGTGTTTTTCTAGGAATTCATCCATTTCTTCTAGGTTTGCAAATTTGTTAGAGTACATTTTTTTGTAATAATCTGATATGATTCTTTTAATTTCAGTTGGGTCTTTTGTAATGTGGCCCATCTCGTTTCTTATTCGGTTATTTATTTCCTTTCCTGTATTTCTTTAGTCAGTCTGGCCAATGCTTTATCCATTTGGTTAATTTTTTCAAAGAACTAGCTTTTGGCTTTGTTATTTCTTTTAATTGTTTTTCTGTTTTCTAATTCATTTTGTTCAGCTCTAATTTTTATTATTTGTTTTCTTCTGGTGCCTGATGGATTCTTTTGTTGCTCACTTTCTAATTTTTGAAGTTATAGGGACAGTTCTCTGATTTTGGCTCTTTCTTCTTTTTGTATGTGTGCATTTATAGATATAAATTGACCTCTCAGCACTGCTTTTGCTATGTCTCAGAGGTTTTGATAGGAAGTGTTTACATTCTCATTGCATTCTATGAATTTCTTTATTCCCTCCTTAATGTCTTCTGTAACCCAGTCTTTTCTGAGCAGGATATTGTTCGGTTTCGAAGTATTTGATTTCTTTTCCCTAATTTTTCTGTTATTGATTTCCACTTTTATGGCCTTGTGGTCTGAGAAGGTGCTTTGTAATATTTTGATGTTTTGGATTCTGCAAAGGTTTGTTTCATGACCTAATATGTGGTCTATTCTAGAGAATGTTCCATGTGCACCAAAAAAAATAAAAGTATACTTTGCAGCTGTTGGGTGGAGTGTTCTGTATAAGTCTATGAGGTCAAGTTGGTTGATTGTAGCAATTAGGTCTTCCGTGTCTCTATTGAGCTTTTTACTGGAAATCCTGTCCTTCTCCGAAAGTGGTGTGTTGAAGTCTCCTACTATAAATGTGGAGGTGTCTATCTCACTTTTCAGTTCTGTTAAAGTTTGTTTCACGTATCTTGCAGCCCTATCATTGGGTACATAAATATTTAATATGGTTATATCTTCCTGGTCAATTGTCCCTTTAATCATTATGTAGTGTCCTTCTTTATCCTTTGTGGTGGATTTAACTTTGAAGCCTATTTTGTCAGAAATTAATATTGCTACTCCTGCTCTTTTTTGATTATTGTTTGCTTGATATTTTTTTTTCCATCCTTTAAGTTTTAGTTTGTTTGTGTCTCTAAGTCTAAGGTGTGTCTCTTGTAGGCAACATATAGACGGATCGTGTTTCTTTATCCAGTTTGAGACTCTCTGTCTCTTTATTGGTGCATTTAGTCCATTTACATTCTGTGTAATTATAGATAAGCAAGAGTTCAGTGCTGTCATTTTGATGTCTTTTTGTGTGTGTTGTTCACAATTTCATTTTTCCACCCCCTTTTTTGTGCTGAGACGTTTTTCTTTGTAAATTGTGTGTTCCTCATTTTCATAGTAGTTGAATTTATGTTTGCTGATTCATTATGTTTTTCTTGGTTTTTATTTTGAGTTATGGAATTATTAGACCTCTTTGTGGTTACCTTAATATTTACCCCTATTTTTCTAAGTAAAAACCTACCTTGTATTGTCCTATTTCGCCTTGTTTTCCTCTCCATATGGCAGTTTTATACCTCTTGTATTTAGTCCCTCTTTTTGATTATTGTTATCTTATACATAATGACTTCTATGATTCCCTTTTTTGAGCATTTTTTTCTTTTCAAAATTAATCTTAATTTGTTTTTGTGATTTCCCTATTTGATATCAGGATGTTCTGTTCTGTGACCTTGTGTTGTGTTCGTGTCTGATATTATTGTTTTCCTGACTAATTTCCTTTAGTATTTCTTGTAGCTTTGGTTTGGTTTTTGCAAATTCTCTAAGCTTATGTTTATCTGTAAATGTTTTAATTTTACCTTCATATTTGAGAGAGAGTTTTGCTGGATATGTGATCCTTGACTGGCAGTTTTTCTCCTTCAGTGCTCTCTATATGTCATCCCATTGCCTTCTTGACTGCATGGTTTCTGCTGAGTAGTCTGAACTTATTCTTATTGATTCTCCTTTGTAGCAGACCTTTCTTTTATCCCTGGCTGCTTTTAAAATTTTCTCTTTATCTTTGGTTTTGGCAAGTTTGATGATAATATGTCTTGGTGATTTCTTTTTGGATCACTCTTATATGGGGTTCGATGAGCATCTTGGTTAGATATCCTTTTATCTTTCATGATGCCAGGGAAGTTTTCTGCCAACAGCCCTTCAACTCTTCTCTCTGTATTTTCTGTTATACCTCTGTGTTCTGGAACTCCAATCACACTCGAGTTATTTTTTTGATAGAGTCCCACATGACTCTTAGGGTTTCTTCATTTTTTTTAATTCTTTTATCTGATTTTTCTTCAACTCTATTGTTGTCAATTGCTTTATCCTCCACCTCCCCCACTCTGCATTCCAATTGCTAGTTTCTGCTCTTCTGACTTCCTATTGAGTTGTCTAATTCTGTAATTTTTCTGTTAATCTTTTGGATTTCTGAATGCTCTCTCTCTATGGGTTCTTGCAACTTATTAATTTTTCCACTATGTTCTTAAATAATCTTTTTGATTTCTCCAACTGCTTTATCAGTGTGTTCCTTGGCTTTTTCTGTAGATTGCCTTGTTTCATTTCTGAGGTCATCCCTGATGTCTTGAAGCATTCCGTAAATTAGTTTTTTTATATTCTGCATCTGGCAATTCCAGGATTGTATCTTCATTTAGGAAAGATTTTGATTCTTTAATTTGGGGGTTTGTAGAAGCAATCATGGTCTGCTTCTTTATGTGGTTTGATATCGACTGCTGTCTCTGAGCCATCTGTAAGATATTGTAATGATTTATTTTATATTTGCTCACTGAGTCTTATCTTGTTTTGTTTTCTTTCAATATACGTAGATGGGCTACTAGATTGTGCTGTCTTGATTGTTGTGGCCTTTGAATCACTTATGTCCTATTACCAGCTGGTTTAGGTTGTTACCAGATATATAAGCCTTAGAGTCTATTCACTATTATTGAGTAGAATCTGATTTTTGGTCACCAATATGTGGTGTAGACTGTCACATATTCACTTAGAGGAGTAGCGGTGATAGTTGTGTGCACCAAATTTTAGTAGCAGCAGAGGTCACACTCTGGGGAGGGGGCAAAGCAGGATGCTGAGAGGCTTCTGCCAAGTGCCTGTGAGGTAGGTGTTTCTCTATTCCTAAAGCACTTTAGTGGGTGGGCTCTGCAGCTGTACCTTAGGCACCCAATGCATGTACCTTTACAGATTGATAGGTGTCACTATCCTCAGACCCCTATGGCAGGAGGCTAGGAGGTTTGGGTGGAGCTTCAGGCCTCAATTCTCTGTTGTGGGTCAGTGAGGGCTCTGTTTAATAGGTAGAAATATCAACCCTGGGATACTTGTCTTTCCAGTAATCAGCTAAAACAATTACAGTCAGATCACTATCAGAATTGCCTTTGCATTATAATAGCCACCTTATTGCCTGTAGGGATGAAAGCCCAAGACTGTGGATCTCATATGCTTGGCTGGAGCTGGTTCTGTATTTTTAGTCCAATTTTGGGAAGTCAGGGAAGGAATTTTGGACCCTGGGTTTTTTGTAGCTGCTTCTTTCAGGCCAGGAGAATGGGTTGGGAAAAGCAAAAAGCAAGCAAACATACAAAAGAAAAAGATAATAAAAACCACAGAGCACTTCACTCTCTGGCCTAGGAAATTCCAATGTTAATGAAGCCACCTCGGAAGTGAAGGGGAGGGATCAGATAGATAGGAGAGAGTAGCACCCAGGAATATAGACAAAGTTACTTTTCTTGCTTGGTGATGACTGTTTTATCTAAGATTTCCGAGGGGAGTGTAGCCTGTGTGTGTTGGCTGGGTCGAGATTGCCCCCAAGGGTCAGGCCCACGTCCTGTGCTTGTGCTGTCTCAGAAGCCATGGTAAGTTCCTCCATTCCCATTCCAAAGCCCAGCACCAAGGTTCCCTGGCTGGGATGCAGCACTCCAGGCTCCAAAACCAGTCTCTGCCTCCCGGTGATTTCTCCTCCTGTCAGCTGCATTGCTGTGCTGCCTGCATGCACTGGCTGGGCTTCCCCCGAGGTCACTTCTGGGGGCTAGGGCTACATCCCATGTTTGCACCATCTCAGGATGCCGTGTTCAGCCCCCCTGTGCCCAGTCCAAAGCCCGGTGCCAAGGTTTTCTGACTGGGACTCTGGCTCCAGGCTCCGAAAAGAGTTGCTGCTTCCCCATGGTTGCTCTTTCTCTCGTTAGCCCCGTCAGTGTGCAGCCTGCTTGAGCTGGCTGAGTCTCTACAGAGGTTACCCCAGAGGGCTAGGGGTTAGGGCTGTGTCCCATGCCTGACCCACCTCAGCAAGCCGCAATCAGCCCCATCACTCGGCACCCAGGAACGGCGAGGTCTCAAGGCTGTGGCATGGGTCCCCGGTTCCAGAAGCAGTCACTGCTTCAGGATGCAGCTTTTTGCTCCCCTGTCACTCAGGTCAACTCTTTAGATCTATGTTTGATGGTAAGGGTTCGTAGATTGTCATGTATGTGATCGATTCACTTGTTTTTCCGGGTCTTTGTTGCAAGAGGGATCCAAGGTAGCTTTTACCTAGTCGGCCATCTTGGCCCCACCTCTGAATGCAAATTTTGATTTTCATGTTTTTTGATAATAATTGAAGGAATCAAGTATTTCATTTGATCCCTTTCAAGAAAGAAAATGTGAAAATCTTGAAACAATGAAAATTAAATATTCTGTTTTCTGAAGAAAAAAGAAATTCAATGAGACTAAAGAATATAATTCATGTTCTAATATAGAGTTGCAATAATTTTGTTTAAATTTTTAAAAAGAAAAAAAATTTATAATAGGTAATATATATTTTTTAATATATAGTATATCTGGACCACTGATGACACAGTGGTTAAGAGCCTGGCTGCTAAGCAAAAAGTTGGCAATTCAAAACCACCAGCTACTCCTTGGAAACCGTATGGGGCAGTTCCACTCTATCCTATTGGGTCACTATGAGTCTAAATAGAGTCAACGGTAATGGGTTTGGTTTGGGTTATAATGTTTATCTAAATGCAAGGTTGTAAAAGAGATAAAATACTAAACAAGGAATCAAAAAAAATCAGGTGCTAAAATTCAATTTCTAGCCAACACTTACAACACTAAGTCTATACACAGAGTTAGTCGATTCTGCATGCAAATGCATTCTTCTGAATATGTTGCTGTTGTAGTTAGGTGCTATCGAGTCTGCTTCGACTCATACACATTTCCTTGAATTCCATGCAAGACTAAATAAATGAAAGGGTTTCTCAAGCATTCTATAAAAACAAAGTGCTTTAATTACGGTATATTCACACAATGGAATACTACTTCATAACATGGAAGAATCTGGAAGGCATTATGCTGAGTAAAATTAGTCAGATGCAAATGGACAAATATTGCATAATACCACTATATAAGTGCTCGAGAAATAGTTTAAACAGAGAAGAAAATATTCTTTGATGGTTACGAGAGGGAGGAGGGAGGGAGGGTGGGTAAGGGTTATTCACTAATTAGATAGTAAATAAGAACTACTTTAGGTGACGGGAAAGACAACACATAATACAGGCGAGGTCAGCACAACTGGACTAAACCAAAAGCAAAGAAGTTTGCTGAATAAACTGAATGCTTTGAAGGCCAGCGTAGCAGAGGTGGGGGTTTGGGGACCATGGTTTCAGGGATATCTAAGTCAATTGGCATAATAAAATTTATTACGAAATTATTCTGCATCCCACTTTGGAGAGTGGCGCCTGGGGTCTTAAATGCTAGGAAGTGGCCACCTAAGACGCATCAATTGGTCTTAACCCACCTGGATCAAAGGACAATGAAGAACACCAAGGACACAAGGCGATTATGAGCCCAAATGACAGAAAGGGCCACATCAGCCTGAGACCAGAAGAACGAGATGGTCCATGGCTACAACCAATGACTGCACTGACAGGGAACACAACAGAGAACCCCTGAGGGAACTGGAGAGCAGTGAAATGCAGACCCCAAATTCTCGTACAAAGACCAGACTTAATGGTCTGACTGAGACTAGAAGGACCTCGGCCGTCATGCCCCCCAGACCTTCTGTTGGCTCAGGACAGGAACCATTCCCAAAGTCAACTCTTCAGACACGGATTGGACTGGACAATGGGTTGGAGAGGGATGCTGGGGAGGAGTGAGCTTCTTGGATCAGGTGGACACTTGAGACTGTGTTGGCATCTCCTGTCTGGAGGGGAGATGAGACAGTAGAGGGGGTTAGAAGCTTTTGAAATGGACACAAAAAGAGAGAGTGGAGGGATGGAGTTGGTTTTCTCTTTACGGGGAGAACAATTGGGAATATGTAGCAAGGTGTATACATGTTTTTGTGTGAGAGACTGTCTTGTTTTGTAAACTTTCACTTAAAGCAAAATAAATTTTTTTTTAAAAAGTGCTATATTTTAAAATTAAGAATTTGTTTGATTTCAAAAGTGTATTAAAAACTTTTGGATAGATATTTGCCTTTGACATGCTTAGCCTTTAGTTTCTACACCTAGGAGGAAGATGGGAAGGATTAACTGTTTTTTATTCCCTCCAATGGGCCAGGCTCTCTACTAGGCACCTTGAATGTATCAATTCTAGAAAATAGTCAAATCTCCTAGATGATGTTTATGTTGCTAGATTTATATTAATGATACAGAAAGCAGGAAGGAAGTGAGATAAAGTAATTCCTTCACTGTAGAGCTGCTGAAAAACAAATAGAGGCTTTGACTCCCTATCTCTGACTAGGCAATCACTTTCGTGACTTGAAGGCAAATATCTTGGGAAGAGACATAAACACATCAGAGTGGTAAAAAGGAGGGAAGGAAAGTAACACCTCACCAGTTAGCAGGTATTATGGATTGTGCATATTGGCCCCTGCTTAATACTCCAAGTGTTTTGATTAGGATGTTTTATTTTCTCTACCTTACATGTGTTGTTACAGAATCTTGAAGGACTTAGGCAAAATTACAAATGTTACATAGCTCCTCTGATTTTAAGTGGAAAGCCCAGGAATGAAACTCAAGACTAATTTTAACTGTAATCCTGATTCACTTAATCTCTTACTACAATAATTCTCAGATCTAGTTGTAACTTCAAACTGAAGATTTTAGTGTTTTTGTTTGTTTATCTTTTAGCATAGCATCCTTGACAGAAACCAGAAAAAGCCATTGCCATGGAGTCTGTTCTGACTCATGGCGAACCTACAGGATGAGAACTGCCCCACAGGGTTTCCAAGGAGCTGCTGGTGGATTCAAACTGCTAAACTTTTGGTTACCAGCCTGAGCTCTTAAACACTGTGCAACCAGGGCTCCTTGAGAGTAAAAGATAATAAAAGTTAGTTTATCTAAAGAAATAATAAAGCCTATGAAGAGATGATATATAAGACTGATGATACTACTAATACCGAAAGAAGAAAAAAAAATGATTTTATTAGTTTATCATTGATAATGTCCCTTTGGGAAATTTTGCTTCTTTTATTTCTATGCTTTTATCACAATAATTTTTAAAATTAAGTTTTAGCTGCCTCTATTAGAGAAGCTTTTCTTGCTTTTCAGATGCTACTTTTTTAAATTGTACTTTAGATGAAATTTTATAGAGAAAATTATTTTTCGTTAAAAATTAATACACATTGTTTTGTGACATTGATTGCCAACCCTGTGATGTGTCAACACTCTCCCCTTCCAGACCCCGGATTCCCCATTTACATACGTCCAGCTTTCCTGTTCCTCCAACCTTCTTATCCTTGCCCCTTGGGTGGTATGCCCGTTTAGTCTCATATACATGGTTGAGTTACATATATTATTGTTTGTTTTATGGGCCTGTCCTACCTTTAGTTGAAGGATGAACCTCAGGAGTGACATCACTACTGAGTTAAAAGGGTGTCCTGGGCCATACTCTCAGAGTTTCTCCAATCTCTGTCAGACCAATAAGCCTGGTCCTTTTTCGTGAGTTAGGATTTTGTTTTACTTTTTTTCTCCCACTCTGCCTGAGGTCCTCTCTTGTGATGCCTGTCAGAGCAGTCGGTGGAGGTAGCTGGGCACCATCTAGTTGTGCTGTACTCTGGTGGAATCTATGGTGGTTGCGGTCCATTAGTCCTTTGGACTCATCTTCCACTTGTTTCTTTGGTGTTCTTGTTTCAACCTTGCCCCAGACGGGGTCGAAACAGTAGATGTATCTTAGATGAGCCCTCTCAAACTTTTCTTCTTTCTTTATTGTGCTTTAAGTGAAAGTTTATGATTCAAGTCAATTTCTCATACAAAATCTTATATGTGCAGTGTTATGTGACTACCTAGTTGCTCTCTATAACGTGACAGCACATTCCTTCTCTCCACCCTGTATTCCCTGTCCATTCAACCAGCTTCTGCCTTCTCATCTTGCCTTCAGACAGGAGCTGCCCACTTAGTCTCATGTATCTACTTGAGCTAAAAACCACATTCCTCACCAGTATCATTTTATGTCTTATACTCCAGTCTAATCTTTGTCTGAAGAGTTGGCTTCAGGAATGGTTTTAGTTTCGGGTTAACAGAGAGTCCGGGGGCCATGTCTTCTGGGCTTCCTCAAGTCTCAGTCAGACCGTTAAGCCTGGTTTTATTATAAGAAATTTAGTTCTGCACCCCACTTTTTACCTGCTCCATCAGGGACTCTCTGTTGTGTTCCCTGTCAGGGCAGTCATTGGTTGTAGCCAGGCACCATCTAGTTCTTCTGTTCTCAGGCTGATGTAGTCTCTGATTTATGCGGCCCTTTCTGTCTTTTGGGCTCATTATTACCTTATATCTTTGGTGTTCTTCATCCTCCTTTGCTCCAGATGAGTTGAGACAATTGATGCAGCTTAGATGGCCGCTTGCAAGTTTTTAAGACCCCAGACGCCACTCACCAAAGTGGGATGCAGAACTTTTTTTTATATAATAAACTTTGTTATGCCAATTGACCTACATGTCCTCTGAAACTATGGTTCCCAGACCCTCACACCTGCTACTGTGTCACTCAAGGTGTGTGGTTGTATTCAGGAAACTTCGTAGCTTTTGGTTTAGTCCAGTTGTGGTGACTTGCCCTATATTGTATGTTATCCTTCCCTTCATCTAAAATAATTCCCCACCCTCATAACCATCAAAGAATGTTTTCTTCTGTATTTAAACCTCTTACTGAGTTCCTATAATAGTGATCTCATACAATATTTGTCCTTTTATGACTGACTAATTTCACTCAGCAAAGTGCTTTCCAGATGCAATCCATGTTATGAGATGTTTCACAGATTCATCATTGTTCTTTGTAGTTGTGTAATATTCCATTGAGTGAATACACCATAATTTGATTATTCATTTGTCCATTGATGGGGCCCTAGGTAGTTTCCATCTTTTTGCTGTTGTGAACTGTGCTGCAATGAATATGGGTGTGTAGATATCTGTTCATGTGATGGCTTCACTTTTATTTCTCTAGGATGTATTCCAAGGAGTGGGATTTTTGGATCATATGGTAGTTCTAGTTCTAGCTTTCTAAGGAAGCACCAAATTGATTTCCAAAGTGGTTGTACCATTTTACATTCCGATCAACAGTGTATAAGTGTTCCAGTCTCTCTACAACCTATCCAACATTTATTATTATTATTATTGATTAATGCTAGCCTTGTAGGGGTGAGATAGTATCTCATTGTAGTTTTGATTTGCATTTCTCTAATGGCTAAGGATCCTGAGCAGTTCCTCATGTATCTGTTAGCCACCTGAATGTCTTCTTTGGTGAAGTGTCTGTTCATATCCTTTACCCATTTTTTAACTGGGTTATTTGTCTTTTTGTTGTGGAGGCTTTGCGGTATCTTGTAGATTTTAGAGATTAGACGATAATCAGATTTGTCCTAGCCAAAATTTTTTTCCCAGTCTGTAGGTTGTCTTTTTACTCTTTTGGTGAAGTATTTTGGATGAGCATAAGTGTTTGATTTTTAGGAGCTCCCAGTTACCTAGTTTCTCTTCCGTTGTTTGTGCATTGTTGGTAACGTTTTGAATTCTGTTTATGCCACATATTGGGGCTCCTAGCATTGTCCGTATTTTTTCTTCCATGATCTTTATCATTTTAGATTTAGGTCTTTGATCCATTTTGAATTAGTTTTGGGGTGTGGTATGTGGTATAGATCTTGTTGATTCTTTTGCAAGTGGATATCCAGTTATGCCAGCACCATTTGTTAAAGAGACAGTCTTTTCCCAAATTAATGACCTTTGGACCTTCGTTAAATATCAGCTGCTCATAAGTGGATGAATTTACATCTGGATTCTCAATTCTGTTCTCTTGGTCTACGTGTCTGTTGTTGTACTAGTACCAGGCTGTTTAGACTACCATGGCAGTATAATAGGTTCTAAAATCAGGTAGTGTGAGGTCTCCCACTATGTTCTTCTCCTTCAGTAATGCTTTACTTATCTGGGGCCTCTTCCCTTTCCATATGTAGTTGGCGATTTGCTTCTCTGTCTCATTAAACAATGTCACTGGAATTTGGATCTGGATTGCATTGTATCTACAGATCGCTTTGGGTAGATAGACATTTCACAATGTTGAGTCTTCATGAGTTTCATGAGCAAGATATGTTTTTCCACTTATGTAAGTCTCTTTTGGTTCCTTGCAGTAGTGTCCTGTGGTTTTCTTTGTATAGGTCTCTTACATCTCTGGTTAGCTTTTTTCCTAAGTATTTTATCTTCATGGGGGCTGTCGTAAATGGTATCGATTTGGTGATTTCCTCTTTGACATTCTCTTTGTTGGTGTAGAGGAATCCAACTCATTTTTGTATGTTTAGCTTGTATCCTGATACTCTGCTGAACTCTTCTATTAGTTCCAGTAGCTTTCTTATGGATTCTTTAGGGTTTTCTGTGTATAAGATCATAACACCTGCAAATAGAGATGCTTTTTTTTCTTCCTTACCAATTTGGGTACCCTTTATTTCTTTTTTTAGCCTAATTGCTCTGGCTAGGACCTCCAGAACGATGTTGAATAACAGTGGTGATAAACAGCATCCTTATCTAGTTCCTATTCTTAAGGGGAATGCTGTCAGACTCCATTTAGGATATTGTTGGCTGTTGGCTTTGCATAAACACCCTTTATTACGTTGAGGAATTTTCCTTCTATTCCTATTTTGCTGAGAGTTTTTTTCATGAATAGGTGTTGGACTTTGTCAAATGCCTTTTCTGCATCAATTGATAAGATCATGTGGTTCTTGTCTTTTGTTTTATTTATGTGATTGATTATACTGACTGTTTTACACATTTTGAAAAATCCCTGCATATCCTGTATGATCCGCAGTTGGTCTTGCCGAATTATTTTTTTGATATGTTGCCCATATTTTTTGGCTAGAATTTTGTTGAGGATTTTTGCGTCTAAGTTCATCATTGGACTGTAATTTTCTTTTTTTGTGGTGTCATTACCTGGTTTTGGTATCAGGGTTATGCTGGCTTCATAGAATGAGTTTGGGAGTAATCCATCATTTTCTATGCTCTGAAATATCTTTAGTAGCAGTGGTGTTAACTCTTCTCTAAAAGTTTGGTAGAATTCTCCAGTGAAGGCCTCAGGGCCAGGGCTTCTCTTTTTTTTTTTTTCTTGGTGGTGGGGGTAGTTTTTTAAATTACCTTTTCGACCTCTTCTTTTGTTATAGGTTTATTCAGTCGTTCTACCTCTGTTTGCGTTAGTTTAGGTAAGTAGTGTGTTTCTAGAAATTTATCAATTTCCTCTAGATTTTTGTATTTCTTGGAGTACAATTTTTCATAGTATTCTGTTCTGTATTCTGTTATGACTCTATAATTTCGGTTTGGTCTATCACCCATTTCATTTCTTATTCAGGTTATTTGCTTCCTCTTCTGTTTTTCTTTTCCTAGTTTGGCCAGTGGTTTATGGATTTTGTTGATCTTTTCAAAGAACTAGCTTTTGGTCTTGTTAACTCTTTCAATTGTTTTTCTGTGCTCTATTTCATTTAATCTTACTCTACTTTTTATTATTTGCTTTCTTCTGGTGCCTGAGGTCTTCTTTTGCTGCTCTATTTGTTTGAGTTGTAGGGTTAATGCTTTGATTTTAGCCCTTCATTCTTTTTTGGTTGGGTGCATTTATTGCTAAAAATTGATCTCTGAGCACTACGTTAGCTGTGTCTCAAACATTCTTGTTGGGTGTGCTTTATTTCTCATTTGATTCTGTGAAATTTTTTTTTGTTGTTGTTCTAACCTTATTTTCTTATACAACCCAGTAGGTTTTGAGCAAGGTATTCCTCAGTTTCCATGTGTTTGAATTATTGTTTTCTTTCTTTTTTTTTTTCTGTTATTTATCTCATCTTTCATGGCTTTGTGGTCAGAAAAAACGCTTTGTAATATTTCAATGCTTTGCATTCTGTTAAGCCTTGCTTTTTGGTATAATATATGGTCTATTCTAGAGAAAATTCCATGTGCGTTGGAAAAGAAAGTATACTTGGCTACTGTTGGGTGGAGTGTTCTGTATATGTCTATGAGGCCAAGCTGGTAGATTGTGGCATTTAGATCTTCCTCGTCTTTATTGAATTTCTTTCCGAATGTTCTGTCCTTCACTGACAGTGTTGTGTTAAAGTCTCCTACTATTATTGTGGAGCTGTCTATCTCTTTTTTCAATGCTGTTATAGTTTGTTTTATGTATTTTGGAGCCCTGTTGTTGGGTGAGTAATTACTTATTATGGTTATGTCCTCCTGGTGTATTGACCTTTTAATCATTACATAGTGTCCTTCCTTATCCTTTGTGGTGGATTTAACTTTAAAGTCTATTTTGTCAGAAATTATATTGCCACTCCTGCTCTCTTTTGATTATTATTTGTTTGATATATTTTTTCCATCCTTTGAGTTTTAGTTCATTTGTGTCTTTAAGTCTAAGGCGTGTCTCTTGTAGGCAGCATATAGACAGATCATGTTGCTTTACCCATTCTCCCACTGTCTGTCTCTTTATTGGTGCATTTAGCCCTTTTGCATCCAGTGTAATAGCTGATGAGTATGAGTTTAGTGCTGTCATTTTGATTTTTTTGTGTGTATTGTTGACAGTTTCTTTTTTCCACTTAGTTTTCTCTTTTGAGTCATTTTTCATTGTTGTTGATTTTATATTTGTTGAGTCTTTAGGTTTTTCTTGTTTTATATTTTTTTTATGTAAGGATGTTAGCTTTCTTTGTGGTTACCTTAATGTTTACCCCTATTTTTCTAAGTTTATACAAACTTTTTATTTCTTTATTGCTTTGACTTCCTCTTCATATGAAAGATCTATGACTACATTTTTTTAAGTCTTTTTTGTTTTAATGTTGCCATCTTTTACATAATGGCGTCTTTTTTCCTATTTTCCGTGTTTTAGCTTTGGTTTTCTTTTTTGATCCCCATACCTGGTTTGATATCTCATTGCTCTGTCCTGTGTTTTAGTCTTGGGTTGTTGTCTGATGTTATTGATTTTCTAGCTGAGGGATTCCCTTTAATATTTCTTGTAATTTTGGTTTGGTTTTTACAAATTCCCTAAACTTCTGTTTATCTGGAAATGTCCTAACTTTGCCATCATATTTGAGAGAGCGTTTTGCTGGATATATAATTCTTGGCTGGGATTTTTTTTTTTTTTTCATTCAAGGCTATATATGTGTCATCCATTGTCTTCTTGACTGCATGGTTTCTGCTGAGTAATTCGAACTTAGTCTTACTGACTCTCCTTTGTAGGTGATTTTTCATTTATCCCTGGCCTGCTCATAAAATTCTCCATTTATCTTTGGTTTTGGCAAGTTTGATTATACCTTCATGACTTTCTTTTGGCAACTACCTTGTGTGAGGTTTGATCAGCATCTTCAATAAATATCTTCTCATCTTTCATTATATCAGGGAAGTTTTCCATGAAAAAATCTTCAACAATTCTCTTCGTATTTTCTGTTATTCTCCCCCTCCTCCCCCACTCTGGTATGCCAATCACCTGTAGGTTATTCCTCTTGATAGAGTCCCATGTATTTCTTAGGGTTTCTTCATTTTTTTTAATTCTTTTATCTGATTTTTCCTCAAATATGTTGGTGTCAACTGTTTTATCTTCAGTCTCACTCATTCTGACTTCATTGCCTCGATCCTGCTCCTCTGACTTCCTACTGAGTTGTCTAATTCTGAAGTTTTATTGTTCATCTTCTGGATCTGATTGCTGTCTCTCTGTGGATTCTTGCAGCATATTAAATTTGTCATTATGCCCTTCTTAATTTTCTCAGCTCCTTTATCTGTGTGTTCCTTGGCTTGTTCTGCATTTTGCCTGATCTCCTCCCTGATCTCTTGAAGAGAGTTCTGTATATTAATAATTTGTATTCTACCTCTGGTAATTCCAGGAAATTCTCTTCATCCAGAAAATTTCTTGATTCTTTGTTTTGGGAGCTTGTTGAAGCCATCATGGTCTGCATCTTTATATGATTTGTTATTGACTGTTGTCAACGAGCCATGAATAAGTTATTGTATTTATTTTATGTTTGCTTACTGTGTCTTAGCTTCTTGTTTTGTTTTAGATATGTCCAAATCGGCTGCTCAGGTGAGCCATTTTAATTATCAGCTCCTTTGAAGCTCTAACGTTCTATCTCCAGGTGGTTTGAGCTGTTACTAGATATGTGAGCCAAGGAGTTCATTCAATTTCCTTGTATGGATTCAGCTCAAGTGTCCAGGTAGTTGGTCACCGAGTGTGTGGTGCAGGCTTTCACCTAGAGTCCTAGACAGGCAGGCATGACTGGTGTAGGGACAGGTATCTGGCTGCATTAGGGGGTCAAGCACTGAGCTAGGCTTGGGGCTGACAGCTGCCCCGAGTGTCTGTGAGGAAATCGTATTCCTGTTCCCTAGACAGCGTAGGTAGGTGAGTTTTACAGCCAGACTATGGGTACCCAGTGCTGTTGGACATAAGGACTGGGAAGGATCACTTATTCTTGGACCCCTGTTGCTGGTGGCTAGGTGGCATGGTTGGAGCCAGCAATCCTCAGGCCCCTGATGTGGGTAGATGAGGGCCCTATTTAATAGTCAGAGTGGTGTCAAATGTCATGAATCTGCCTCTGAACCATATAGCTGAAGTTAGACTTCAGGTATACACCTTGTTGTACTGTGCTAACAAGGGCCTACACTGTTGAAATGGGCCCACATAGGTCTATGTGGGGGTGAAAGGCATTCAAAGTCCACCGACCCCTTATCCCTGTGTCTAGGCAATGGAGCTCTTTCTGCCCTGATTTCTCGGCTGAGGGGAGTGACAGATAATTTTTTTCCTCTCAAAGGCCAGGAGAATGGCTCAGGGAGCATGATGGTCCTACTTCTGGCCCAGGGGATGGTGGCAATCTCTGATGCCAGCTCAGATGCAGTGAAGAGTGGGAAGGGAGCAAGTAAATGGGAGAGAGGTTTTCCCTAAGGGTAGTTTTTTGATCTGTGTGGTAGGTTAGACTCATGTACTTATCTTTTGCCAATAAAAAATAGAGCCCTGCATTTCACTGATTCTGGAGGCAAGTGGGCCCTCTGCTGCTCAGTCTCTCCTGATGTGGAAAATGCATCCCAAACAGCGCTACTTGCCTCACTGCATTTACTTCAGCAGATCTGGCCTTCAGGGTGCTGGTTCCCACTGGGTCAGGTCTGGCAACTCCTCGCTAATTCTGAACCTTCTCTCCCTCCGCCTGTCATTCAGTCTGACCCCTCAACTTTGCCTTTCATGCTCAGGGTTCCTGATTGTCATATGTAATTGATTCATTTGTTTTTTCAGGTCTTTGTTGTAAGAGGGACCACAGGAAGCATCTGACTATTCTGCCATCTTTGCCCTGTCTCCCCTCACAAACTTTTAAGACCTTAAATGCCACTCACCAAAGTAGGATGTAGAACATTTTCTTTATAAACTACGTTATGCTGTTTGAGCTAGATGTCCTCTGACACCATGGTCCCTAACCCTCAACCCAGTAATTTGGTCCCTCAGGGAGTTTGGATGTGTCTGTGAAGCTTCCATGACCTTGCCTTGGCCAAGATGTGCAGACTTCTCCAGTATTGTGTACAGTGTTACCCTTCACCCAAATTACCACTTATCTATTGTCTAGTTAGTGTTTTTCCCTTCCTACCCCTCCCCTCCCTCCTAACCATCAAAGATTTGTTTCTTTCTATGTGTAAACCTTTTCATGCATTTTTATCATAGTCATCTCATACAATATTTGCCCTTTTGTGACTGATTTATTTCACTCAGCATAATGCCTTTCAGACTCATTCAAGCTGTGAATTGTTTCACAGATTCATCATTGCATACTACTCCATAGTTTGTTTATCCACTCATCTGTTGATGGGCACTTAGGTTGTTTCTATCCTTTTGCTGTTGTGAACAAAGCTGCAATGAACATGGATGTGCATATGTCTATTCGTGGGAGTGAGATTGCTGGATTGTATGATATTTCTATTTCAAGATTTTTAAGGGAGCACCATATTATTATCCAAAATGGCTGTGTCATTTTGCATTCCCAACAGCAGTGCATAAGAGTTCCAATCTCCCAGGAGCCTCTTTAACATCTTCATTTTCTTTTCTTTTTTTTTAATTCATACCAGTAATGTCCAGGTGAGATGGTGTCTCATTGTAGTCTTGATTTGCATTGCAATCATTTCCTCATGTGTCTCTTAGCAGTACAAATGTCTTCGTTGGTGAAGAGTCTGTTCATATCCTTTGCCCATTTTTTTAATTGGATTATTTGTCTTTTTGTCATTCAGGTGTTAGATTTTCCTATAGATTTTAGAGATTAGACCTTTATCAGATATGTCCTAGCCAGAAATTTTTTTCCCATTCTGTAGGTTCTTTTTTTTACTCTTTTGGTGAAGTCTTTTGATAAGTGTTTAATTTTTAGAAGATCCAAGTTATCTAGCTATCTTCTGGTGTTTGTGTATTGCTAGCTACAGTTAATGTCCTTATTTACACTCTGTATTAAGGCATCTAGTGTTGATCCTATTTTTCCATGATCTGCATAGTTTTTGATTTTGTATTTAGGTCTTTGAACTTTTTTGAATTCATTTTAGTGTATGGTATAAAGTATGGGTCCTGTTTCATTTGTTTACAGGTGGACATCCAGTTTTGCCAGCATCGTTTGTTAAAAAAGACTGTCTTATCCACGTCTGATGGACTAAGGTGACTATAGGTTGATGGATTTACATCTGGATTCTCAATTCTGTTCCACTGGTCAGTGTATCTGTTATTGTACCAGTACCAGGCTGTTTTGACTATCATAGCTGTATAGCAGGTTCTGAAGTCAGGTAGTGCGAATCCTACTTTATTCTTCTTCTTCGATAGTGCTTTACTTATCTGGGGCCTCTTTTCTGTCCATGTAAAGTTAATTATTAGTTTTTCCATCTTGTTAAAGAATGCCTTTGGTATTTGGGTTGGAATTGCATTGTATTTTTAAATTGCTTTGGGTAGAATTGACATGAGCATTGTATGTTTTTTCATTTATGTAGTTTTCTTTTAGTATCTTGAAGTAGTGTTTTGTAGGTTTCTTGTATAGGTCTTTTACATCCCTGGTAGATTTATTTCTAAGTTTTTTTGGGGGGGGCTATTATAAATGGTATTGCTTTCCTGATTACCTTTTCATAGTTCTTTTTATTGGTGTATAGGAATCCAACTGATTTTTGTATGTTTATCTCGTATCGTGCTACTCTACTGAAACTTTCTATTAGTTTCAGTAGTTTTCTTGTGGAATCTTTTGTGTTCTGTATGTATAGTGTCATATCATTTGCAAAAAGGAGTAATTTTACTTCTTTCTTACCAATTCGTATTCCCTTTATTTCCCTTTCTTGCCTTATTGCTCTAACTGAAACTTCCAGAAAAATATTAAATAGGAGTGGTGTTAAAGGGCATCCTTGCCTTGTTCCTGTTCTTAGGGGGAATGTTTTCAGACTCTTTTTGTTGAGAATGATGTTGTCTGTTGGTTTTGACGAAACTGAAAAAAAGAAAAGAAAAGAAAGATGCCCTTTATTAAGCTGGAGGATTTCCCTTCTATTCCTATTTCATTGAGAGGTTTTATCAGGAAGGAGTGTTGAATTTTGTCAAATGCATTTTTCTGCATACATTGAGATGATCATGTGATTCTTTTCCTTTGATTTACTTATGTGTTGGATTACGTTAATCGATTTTCTAATATTGAGCCATTCTTGCATGCCTGGTATAAATCCCACTTGATTGGCATGTATTTTTTTTAATGTATGATGCGGAATTCTGTTGGCTAGATTTTGTTGAGAATTTTTGCATTTATATTCCTGAGAGATAATGGTCTGTAATTTTCTTTTTTGTGTGGCATTTTGCCTGATTTTGGTATCAGGGTTATGCTGGCTTCACAGAATGAATTTGGAAGTAACCCTTCTTTTACTATGTTCTGAAATAGTTTGGGTAGTACTGGAGTAAATTCTTCTCTGGATGTTTGGTGAAAATCTCCTTGAAGCCATTTGGACGAAGAGCATTTTTTTGTTGTCAGTTTTTTTTTTAATTGCCTTTTCAGACTCTTCTCTTGTTATGAGTTTGTTCAGATTTTCTACCTCAGTTTGCATTAGTTTAGATAGATAGTATGTCTAGATATTTGTCCATTTCCTCTAGGTTTTCAAATTTTTTGGAGTATAGCTTTTCATAGGACTTTGTTATATCTTTTATTTCAGTTGGGTCTGTTGTAATCCCTATTTCATTTCTTATTTAGATTATTTGCATCCTCATCTGTTATTATTTTGTCATTTTTTCCAATATTTTGCCGATTTTGTTGACCCTTTCAAAGAACCAACTTTTGGTTTTGTTGATTATTTCTGTTGTTTTTCTATTCTCAGATGTTACTTTTTGCTCAACTTTGAGGGATTATTTGAAATTCAGACAAATTCCTTTCACCCACTGCAGGAATCAGTTTAGAAACCAAAGTATTCATCTTAGGTGACAGAAAAGTACTTGTCCATAAATTAAAAATGTATCAGTTATAGAAACAACTGGGTTCTATTTCTTGATAGTAGTTAAGTTGAGGGTTCTGTGCCAAGTGGTGGAATCTTAATAATTTTGGGACCTATCCATCTGAGCAAATGTTTTTTTTCTTTTCTAAATTTATTGTCAGAAACACTAGAATCATTAATAATTTGGTTCATGAATTTAATAATAATTTGGTGCTACTGTTAGATTTGAACATCATATATATTAGGAGAAGTAAAGTCTGGTGACATCTAAAACCATTTTGTTGGTTTTCTCAGTTCCAGAAGTAGAAGGCTGAGATTAAGATTTCCTAAATCTTCACTTGTTCCCAGGGCCCTTGTATTTTAGTTAAAGGCTAAAAAAACAGTAAATATGCAAACTTTTCTATTTGTGCCCTTAAAATCTGTAAATTTAAATGAAACTTTTACCTCTATTTAACTTTAATGTGGATCGGTATTAATCTGAATATTTTTGATGGCCAAATACTATGAAAAATCTTAGTATTTATGTATGAAACTAACTTTCAACACTGGGAAAAAGTTTGTGTGTATACATTTAGTGAAGATGCAACTGTAGCATTTCATGCAGTGGCTGGCACAAGTGAACTATGACTTAAGGGAATTTGCAAAGCTAGGGAATAGCCATCTTCCCCCCAGGACTCTTTAAAACCAAAAACAAAAAAAACCTGTTGCCTTTGGGTCAATTTCAACTCATAGTGACCCTATAGGATGGATTAGAACTGACCCGTATGGTTTACAGTGATCCGGTTTTAGGGTTAAGGCATTGATTCCCCAAATCTCATACTGCAATGGTCATTGAGGTTGGGACAGGTGATAATATACAAGGTACTTGCTATGGTTTTCCTTACATCAGCTATTGCATCACAAACGGTGGACCCTAAGGAACTTAAATATAAATGGATTACTCAGGATGAGTAAGCAGTGTAAAAGAGATGTACCTCTTGAATGAGAGGAAGGAATGATCTTATGGGGTTTTATCTTGAGGCCCAAGAACCAGAGAAAAGAACTAAAAGGCAGATGCGGGGCAGTAAAGAAGGAAGGGGAAGCAGGGGATGGCCATTCCTAGGTTTTCACATTTAAAACTTTTCTTATTCTCACCCTTGATGTCATCAAGTTCCTCAGGGTCCCTGTGACATCTTTGTTCCGGAAGCTGTAAATGAAGGGGTTCAGCACAGGGGTGATGATGGTGTAAAAAGTAGACACCATCATGTCCTGCTCACCTGTATGGTAGGATCTGGGGAGCATATAGGTGTATATGCCAGCACCAAAAAAGAGCATCAATACCACCATGTGGGAGGAACAGGTGGCAAAGGCCTTTCTGCGGCCCTCGCCTGAATTCATACTGTGAATGAGGCACAGGATTAGAGCATATGAGCTAGATATAACCATGGTGGGGATAAGGAGCATGAGGACACAACACAGGTACATGAACATCTCATAGTGGGAGATATCGGAGCAGGAGAGTTTCAGCAGGGCAGGGGCCTCACAGAAAAAGTTCATGATTTTTCTGAAATGACAAAAAGGTAAGCTCATGGTCATTGGGGTGAGCAACAAACCATCAAACATTCCCAGGAACCAGCATCCAGACATGAAAAGATGGCAGAGTCTCTGGTTCATGAGCAGTGGGTAATGGAGAGGTCTGCAGATGGCAGCATATCGGTCATAGGCCATGGCAGTTAGGAGGAAAACCTCAGCTCCAGTGAGAGTCAGATAGAAGAACATCTGGACCCCACAACCTAAGTGGGAAATTGTATTATCTCCAGTAATCTGGTCCATGAGCATCTTGGGGACCGTCACACATATGTACATGAGGTCTATGAGAGAAAGCTGGCTGATGAAGAAGTACATGGGTGTGTGGAGATGGGGATCCCTATGGATCAGGAGGATGAGAAGGGTGTTCCCAGTTAAAGCCATTAAGAAAAAGACAGAGGTTAAGGTGTAGAGGAAGACTGCATATTTAGTTTGATCAAAGAGCCCCATGAGGATGAAATAGGTGCTTGAAGTTTCATTCTCTGAAGTGTGATGTCCTGAGTGCATGTTTCAGCTTATAGTTTTCACCTGGGGGAAGAAATAGGTATCATTGTTTTTTAAATCTTTCATATATACATGGTTTTCCTAACCTTTTTAAATAAGACTTGTGTTTTGAGCTATTGTTTCAAAAGTAGGACTGAACTTTTCTGGAATTGTACCATAAAGTCTTAGCGCATTTGGAGGTAGAAGTCTAGGGTGAAATATCAGAGTTGGAATGTGTATCTCTTAGGAACTGAAAAAAAACATTGTGAATTTAAACTCTTTAAGTGATATTTAACCCCCTATAACTGAGTACTAATAAGCCTCCCCTCATAGAATAGTTAAAAAAGACTAAATAAACACTGCACATGGAATCCATAACACAATGTGAATGTAAATTAAACAATTCACTAAAGCTTCCACTCCACTTTTGGACGCAGTAGATTATCACAGGAAACCCTGGTGGCATAGTGGTTAAATGCTACAGCTGCTAATCAAAGGGTTGGCAGTTCGAATCCACCAGGTGCTCCTTGGAAACTCTATGGGGGACTTCTACTCTGTCCTTTTGGGTCGCTGTGAGTCAGAATCGACTTGACGGCACAGGGTTTTTTAGCTCATCACAAGTACTAAGTAACAGAAGTAATAGCTGAAACACCAACATGTTACTATTAATATTGGTAATAGTATTAACATCACAACTGAAGTCCTCCGGAAACTTGGAAGTCCAATGAAATCTCCTTAAACGTCTTCTATCCATAATGTCTCTAAGTTAACTCCATGATCACCATTAGCAGATTTCAATATTATGTTTTATCAAACCGGACATTGAAGTCACCAACTACTTTCACCATTCTAAGACAAAGATAACAGGGTTTAAATTCATGGGAATTAAGGTTATTTGTTAAATATTGCAGGAAACTGTATTCTGGTGGCTTGCATGTTGCTGTGATGCTGGAAGCTATGCCACCAGTATTCAGATACCAGCAGGGTCACCTATGGAAGACAGGTTTCAGCTGAGCTTCCAGACTAAGACAGACTAGGAAGAAGGACCCGGCAGTCTACTTCTGAAAAGCATGAGCCAGTGAAAACCTTATGAACAGCAGTGGAACATTGTCTGATATAGTGTTGGGGGATGATAGAAACAATGCTGGAGATTGAGTGATAGAATTTTGCAAGACCAACGACTTCTTCATTGCAAATACCTTCTTTCACCAACATAAATGGCAACTGTACACATGGACCTTGCTTGACGGAACACACAGAAATCCAATTGACTATATCTGTGGAAAGAGATGATGGAAAAGCTCAATATCATCAGTCAGGACAAGGCCAGGGGTCGACTGTGGAACAGGCCATCAATTGCTCATAATCGAGTTCAAGCTGAAACTGAAGTAAATCAGACAAAGTCCATGAGAGCCAAAATATGACCTTGAGTATATCCCACCTGAATTTAGAGACCATCTGAAGAATAAATTTGTGGCATTGAACACTAGTGACCAAAGACCAGAGGAACTGTGGAATGACATCAAGGACATCATCCATGAAGAAAGCAAGAGGTCACTGAAAAGACAGGAAAGAAAGAAAAGACCAAGATGGATGCCAGAGGAGACTCTGAAACTTGTTCTTGAATGTCGAGCAGCTAAAGGAAAAGGAAGAATTGATGAAGTAAAAGAACTGAAGATTTCAAAGGACATCTCGAAAAGACAAAGTGAAGTATTATAATGACATGTGCAAAGAGCTGGAAATGGAAAACCAAAAGGGAAGAACATGTTCGGTGTTTCTCAAGCTGAAAGAACTGAAGAAAACATTCAAGCCTCGAGTTGCAATAGCGAAGCATTCTATGGGGAAAATATTAAATGATGCAGGAAGCATCAAAAGAAGATGGAAGGAATACACAGAGTCATGATACCAAGAAGAATTAGTCGATGTTCAACCATTTCAAGAGGTGGCATTAGATCAGGAACCGATTGTACAGAAGGAAGAAGTCAAAGCTGCTCTGAAGGCATTGGCGAAGAACAAGGCTCAGGAATTGATGGAATATCGAATAGAGGTGTTTCAACAAACAGATGCAGTGCTGGAAGTGCTCACTAGTCTATACCAAGAAATATGGAAGACAGTTTCCTGGCCAACTGACTGGAAGAGATCCATATTTATGCCTATTCCTAAGATAGGTGATCCAACCAAAAGTGGAAATTATAGAACAATATCATTAATATCACACGCAAGCAAAATTTTGCTGAAGATCATTCAAAAACCGCTGCAAAAGTATATCGACAGGGAACTGCCAGAAATTCAGGCTGGTTTCAGAAGAGGAGGTGGAACTAGGGATATCATTGCTGATGTCAGATGGATCCTGGCTGAAAGCAGAGAATAACAGAATGGTGATTACCTGTGTTTTATTGACTATGCAAAGACATTCGACTGTGTGGATTATAACAAATTATGGATAACATCGTGAAGAATGGGAATTCCAAAACGTTTAATTGTGCTCATGAGGAATCTTTACATAGATCAAGAGGTAGTTGTTCGGACAGCACAAGGGGATACTGATTGGTTTAAAGTCAGGAAAGGTGAGCGTTAGGGTTGTATTCCTTCACCATGCCTGTTCTATCTGTATGCTGAGTAAATAATGCAAGAAGCTGGAATATATGAAGAAGAACGGGGCATCAGGATTGGAGGAAGACTCATTAACAACCTGCATTATGCAGATGACACAACTCTGCTTGCTGAAAGTGAAGAGGACTTGAAGCACTTAGTAATGAAGCTTAAAGACCACAGCCTTCAGTATGGATTGCACCTCAACATGAAGAAAACAAAAATCCTCACCACTGGACCAGTGAGCAACATCATGATAAACAGAGAAAAGATAGAAGGTGTCAAGGATTTCATTTTACTTGGATCCACAATCAACAGCCATGGAAGCAGCAGTCAAGAAATCAAAAGATGCATTGCATTGGGTAACTCTGCTGCAGAGGACCTTTTTAAAGTGTTGAAGAGCAAAGACGTCACCTTGAAGACTAAGGTGTGCCTGACCCAAGCCCTGGTATTTTCAATCGCATCATATGCATGTGAAAGCTGGACAATGAATAAGGAAGACCGAAGAAGAATTGATGCCTTTGAATTGCGGTGTTTGTGAAAAATATTGAATATACCATGGACCACCAAAAGAACCAAGAAATCTGTCTTGGAAGAAGCACAACCAGAATGCTCCTTAGGAGCAAGGGTGGTGAGACTGCCTCTTACATACTTTGGACATGTTCTCAGGAGGGATTGTCCCTGGAGAAGGACATCATGCTTGGCAGATTACAGGGTCAGCGGAAAAGAGGAAGACCCTCAACGAGGTGGATTGACACAGTGGCTGCAACAATGAGCTCAAGTGTAACAATGATTTTAAGGATGGCTCAGGACTGGGCAGTGTTTTGTTCCTTTGTGCATAGGGTCACTATGAGTCCAAACCGACTTGATGGCACCAAATAACAACAACGACATTGTAAGAAAGTTAGATCATTCGTTTCTTCAGGCTAGGAAATTGAGATAAGTACCTGTTTTTACATTCTTTTGCACTTTCGAAGAAGCATAAAAAAAACAGAATTTTCAATCTTCCATGTTATTCATATTCCCTACACTCCTCCCTGGAGCTCTTATTTTCTTTAAGATCTTACTCCAGAAATCCACCATTTTTTTTTTTTCCATTTGTTCTTGTCAGTTACATTGTAATTTTCCACTCAACATATGCACATATGCATGGGAATCAAATGTGACTTTCCTTTAGGTGGTGCAGCTATCGAAATGCAAAATCCATCTTTGTCATGAGGAAATTATACATTTTTAAACAGTTTCACTTTTTTCAGTTTGTAAAGCATATTTCCATATTTGATACTTATTAAGAAAACTCTCACTCTTTGTAAAAATGCATCTGAATATCAGAAAGGTAGAATCATGCAGAACGTAAATAGCATAATCAGAACTCGAACCCACGGTCAATTTAGAACCTTCTTCCTTCCCTCATATATTCTATATTTGAACTCTATTTGTCACTGCCTCTCTGTGTCAGCCAGTGATAGCTTGAGGTACATTATAGTGTTATCAACTATGTTAACTATTGAGGGTAGGATTATATCTGCAGCTCAAGTCCCTTCTTCATGCCAACTGGAAGATTTCAAACCCCATTGTACATTCACATGAAAAACAGTGTAAAATTGTTTCCTAATTGTGTATCTAAGTTCATCATCATGAATCACAAACTCAAAAAGTTGTGGATGCTATTATACATCAACTAGGAGTTTTATTAAGTTCATCTGTAACAATAAATATAAACAGATGCAGAAAAATAAACTGACAAAATAGGTAACACAGTGCTCCATCATCCTTGGTCTCAAAGGTATTAGGATAAGTGGAGCTTCAGGACCCCCTGCCAGATGCACAAGGTGGTCAAGAAATGAACACTGGCTTATTTCTTTACTTTCATGCAACCACTGAGATGTTAGGGTTTTTTTTTTTTTTTTAATTGCAGCAAAACCTGATCCATTCTGACTGACCCACCATTGTATTTAATATTGCAGAGCCGTGTACCAATATTATTTACCTGCCTCCCTTGTTTTCTTTGATCTTCACATATATCATCATCTAAAATACTATATATATAAAAAAATATATATATATATAATTTACTTTTTATTGGTTTGTTTTCCTGCACTAAGAAGGCAAAACATGTCTATTTTTTCTCTATTTTTCTTTAACATTAGCTCTTTGCCTGACGTATAGCAAAAACTCATTCATATCTGTTGAGTGAATACATAAATGAAGAAGGAAAAATAAACATGAGATAGCAAATTAGTGCAACTCCTTTGGGGAGGAATTCAGTACTATCTCAGAAAATTCCACTTCTGCTTACCACTTCTACATCAAGGCGTATGCCCAGGGAGAATACACAAGGACATGTGTTGTACCTCATTAAAAAAAAAAAAAAAAAAAAAAAACAAAGACAAACAACAACAACAAAAAGCCCACTATCATAAACCATGAAAAATAAGGGAGAAGTCTATGTATTTATCTATAGAAAAATGGATACATAAATAATCCACATATCGATTTATTAGGAAAAAACTCAACAAATAAAGTTCAGGGAAAAAGGTAACAAAATTCTCAGTGTGATACAATTTATTAAAACCCACACTGCTAAGTATTAAATTTGGACACATATATCTGAAATAAAATTAATAAATATATTGGCAGATTACACAGTGGGAAGTGTTTGTTCTCTGAGACACTGAAGGGAGGATATCTCTCAGAGGGTGTTCCAGAGATGGTTTTGATGCACTTAAAACGTATTTTGAAGAACTGAAATAAATATATCAATATAGGAATATTTTTTTGAAGTAGAATTTGAGACATCATGAGCACTATATTAACACATCTATTTTTCTTTATGTCAAAATATACTGTAACAAAATATATCAAAGAAAAATAAATTTTAGACTTTCAACATGTCTGAAATCCGTGCCCTTTTTTTTCATTCAATGTCTTGACATTGAATATTTCCTGAGCTTTTAGGTGAGTTTTGGCTTTTTTGAATCAAGAACGTAATTATGAATAACTTCAAATATTCATTTTACATTAATCCAAATTTCAAATTTCCAGTTTACGTTAGCATGCTGTTTGTCATGACTTTTTTTTACCATGGAATTTCCTATTCCAATGTTCCCACTGATAAAATTATTTTTTACTTATTTGATCAACTGTTAGTCTATACTCTAAACACAAATAATCATCTTCCTGCCTCAGGCTTGTGGTTTTTGCCTTATTTTGTTATATTTTTGAAACTTGTTTTCATGTAAGGAATTTTACCTCTTTCCATGACTACAGTAACAAACAATAGATAGTAAACTAGAAGCAAGCAGAATATTTTGCCCTTTTTAATAGCGAGAGTACCTTGCTGTAGAAGAATATTTTTTAAAAAAGATGATTTGTAACACTGAATTAAAGAGATTAAGGGTCACTGTGGTACAATTTACTTGACACAGACTACCTTGTCAGGCTATTTTGACAAACTTTGGAAGAGGCAATTATATTTCAATGCTTCATACATCTACATGGTCATGAGCATGGAAGTTGAGATGGGTTAGGTTTAGGGACATGCTTAAATCCCGTTAGAACCTTTGATGCAAATTCTATTAAAATTTTTACTGCAATCTAATTTTCGATCAAGCCTAGGGATATATTTAAATTCTATTGAAATGTTTGGCTGCAATCGAAAGCAAATCTTGGTCCAAATTGCTTTTTCCCACAATAGCTATAATTTTGAACATCACTCAGACAAGGTAGTGTGATTACTGTTTTAAACACATTAAACTGCTGAAAAATGGTTTTTGAAATACCTGATATTGTGTGCAATCCAGCCTCTTCTTGGATTTTTTTTTTCTGGTTTAGTGTTTTTTGTGTGATTCCATTGATAAATAGGGGATAATCTAAATAGCAAAAATGGATTGAGAAAATTAATGGGAAACTGCCAACTGAGAGACAAAAAGGGAGCAGATTCCCCTTAATAATATGCAGGTGTTTGGGTTCACAGCCTGTTTTCTTTGTATTGTTGCACATTGAGGGTCACAAGAATAACACCAATAGAGTGACCATATGCTATAAAGATTAAGTACAAGATCTGAAATATAATGTAGAGGAATAGGCCTCCCAACAGTGATAAGGTGTCTAGATTTAGCATATGACTTGTTTACAGTGGGAACACTACAGGGACCACAGGTCCCAACCCACCAATTAGCCTTTGAAGATACAATGGAGGTGTATAGTCCTGAAATCATCCCGTGTGGAATATGGTGAAACCTTACTATCTCATTTGACCTAACTATCCACAACAGACTTCTAACCAACAGAACATATATGATCATGAGTTTTATGTTTATATATGTGAAACAGTATATGGATTGATATTTTTGTTCACATAAATTAAAGATCTCTAAAGGTTTTTGTTAAATTCAAAATTAAAATATTTTATAGAATAGCTTCAGTATACCCATCACTTTCATTATTTCTATGAATATTTTGATTAATATAAATAATCAAATTCCTTGAAGGGTAAATAGCCCATCTTGTAGTTTTAGAGCTAGGCTAGTGGTCACCTTAGATTCAGATGAACTAGATTAGGATCTTCATTATATATATGAAGAATTAGAACATCAGAGAAGCTCTGTAGGTTACAAAAGGTCATGGCACTCAACAGAGACAGCACCAGAGCTAATATCACAACTCAGAGATCCAGATCTATGTCTCAGTCATAGAGTCCAAAGAGCTACAAAGCCTATGAATAATCAAAGAATAAGGCACATAAATATGAAAAAAAAATGCCAAAGGGATGAACAATTTGAGTGTAAACTGACATGAAAAATATGGCTTTGTCATGTGAAGAGAAGAGAGAAAGGAAATGATTATCATATTCATTGGCCTGTAAAGAAATTATTACTTCAGTTAATCTCCAAATTTCTGTTGACAAAGGTGAATGCTTTAATTCTGCAATTTTAGTTAAGTAATAATATATGTTTTGGTAAGGTTATAACAGGTTTGTTGTTTTTGTATTAAGTAGTCATTGAAAAGTATAAAATAATTCTCCAGTAAAATCAAACCTATAGTTATTAAAAAAAAAAAATATAGCGACCCTATAAATAGAGCAGCTCCATAGGGTTTCCAAGGCTGTAATCCTTATGGAAGCTGACCGCCACATCTTTCTCATGGGAATGGCTGGGGTTTTGAACTGCTAACCTTTGGGTTAGCAGCCAAGCACTTAACCACTGAACCATTCCTTAATTCTCCAGCAGTAGGTTATAAACACAAATGTCTTGAACAAAATTTTATCGAATATCTGCCGCAGTTCTTTTTAGTTGCAATCAAGTCAGCACCAACTCATGATGACCTTATGTACAGCAGAATAAAATAGTGCCCTGTCCTGTGCCATCTTCACAATAATTGGTATGCTTGAGCCTATTATTGTGGCCACTAGGCATTTTGAGTGCCTTTCAACCTAGGCTGTTCTAGAACTATGTGTAAAAATGTTATATTGCAGCCCATAGGGTTTTTATTGGCTAATTTTTGGAAGTAGATGACCAGGCCTTTCTTCCTAGTACGTCTTAGCATGGAAGCTCTGCTGAAACCTGTCCACCATGGGTCCATGCTGGTATTTGAAATACCAGTGGCATAGCTTCAAGCATAACAGCAACATGTAAATCACCACATACAATGAATTGCTAGAAGCGTGTTGTATTGAATATCTACCAGCTGCCAAAGACAGAAAGAGTGGTCGATGAGATAAAAGACCCTGTTTTCTTTTTTTTCACCATCTCTCAAATAAATTCATATTAATTTCATAATCACATAATATTAACCAATTTTAAAAGGATGAATAAAGCTATAGTAAGAAATGATATGAAGTCCTACCACGTTCTTTATCACAGGACAAAATTGCCTTAGGTAAATAATGGACAGACACACAATATGGTATATCTTAGATCCAGGGGAGAAAGTGAAGGAAGGGCCTATAATGACCGTGATTATTTATGCTATGGACATATAGTTTTGGGGGGTGGGTGTTGAAAAAATATCAATCAAGGAAAATATAAATGGAAAACATGTAAGCAAAGAGTGTGTACTTTTAAGAGTTTCACCCAAATGCCTGGTATTTTCTAGACAGTCAGAGGATCAAAGTGAACAGAAAAAAAAAATTAACTTGTCCATCTTTTACATAAAACCAACAACAGATTCAATATATTAATACATAATATGGAATTGTACCTCTCCATTTTGTTGAACCTAATCCTGGTCATGTGAAGGAAGTGCTTTGGCCACTGAAACATAAGCAGTATCGCCATTTAGACCTTCCAGGAACAAAACATAAGAACAATCATGTGGTGCAACCAGCTTCTTTCTCCTTTGTGTAACACAACTGCAATATTTCATAGAGAAGCTGTTCCGTCTGATCTGGTTTGATAATATACACAATGTGAAAAAAAAAAAAACTCACATCCAACTTCCAATGTATGTGTAGTGTGAGCTAGAACTAAATTTTGCTTATAGAGTACTAAGATTTTGAAGTCACTTTCCTTTAATACATCATAGTCTATCTTATGCTGACTGATACTCACACGATTATTTTCCTGGCTCGTCCTCTATACTCAGGATAAGTTGGTGTCCCAAAACAAATAACCTGAGAAGCTGGACTACATGAAAAAGAAAGGAACATCCAGACTGTAGGAGGACTCATTAATGACCTGAGTTATGCAGATGACACACCCTTGCTTGCTGAAAGTGAAGAGGACTTGAAGCACTTACTGATGAAGATCAAAGACTGCAGCCTTCGGTATGGATTATACCTCAATAAAAAGAAAGCAAAAATCCTCACAACTGGACCAATAAGCAATATCTTGATAAACAGAGAGCATATTGAAGTTGTCAAGGATTTCATTTTACTTGGATCCACAATCAATGTCCATGGAAGCAGCAGTCAAGAAATGAAACAACCCCTTGCATTAGGCAAATGTGCTGCAAAAGACCTCTTTAAAATTTTGAAAAGCAAAGATGTCACTTTGAAGGCTAAGGTGTGCCTGACCCAAGGCATGGTGTTTTCAATCACCTCATATGCATGTAAAAGCTAGAAAATGAATAAGGAAGACTGAAGAAGAATGATGCCTTTGAATTATGGTGTTGGCAAAAATATTGAATATACCCTGGACTGTCAGAAGAATGAACAAATCTGTCTTGGAAGAAATACAGGCAGAATGCTCCTTAGAAACAAGGTTGGCGAGACTTCATCTAACTTGTTTTGGACACGTTGTTAGGAGGGACCAGTGCCTGTAGAAGGACATCATGCTTGGTAAAGTAAAGGGTCAGCAAAAGATAGGAAGACCCTCAATGAGATGGATTGACACACGGGCTACAACAATGGGCTCAAGCATAACAATGATTATGAGGATGGCCTGGGACCAGGCAGTGTTTTATTCTGTTGTGCATAGGGTCACTATGAGTTGGAACTGGCTTGAAGACACCTAACAACTATAACAAGACATAGGTAAGTCTGCTAGTTGTAATTTTAGGAAAAGAAAAGGATAAATGAATAGAAGACACCTCTCTTATTGATTATATCTGCACCTGGAGATTCTGCCACTGGTGTCAGCCATGTAAATATATGTATAAATCCAATCCTATTACACACCATTCTATCCCAATCTCACTATTCTACTCTTTATCAACTTAGACTTTTACGTTCCCATTTATTAAACTGACCCAGAGTCGAATCGTATACTGTCACTTACACTTACACTTGTGGAATTAGTAAATAATTTTAATAAATATAGAAGCTACTCTGGTCTGTAATTTTGTGAATAAAACAAAACAGAGCTGTAATAATTTAGTTTTTTTAAAAAAATAAAAATGATGTAGTAGGTAATATGTAAATACGAAATGCAAAGTGGTGAAATAGACAAAATACTGAACAAGGAATCGAGCATTAAAATTCAAGTTCTCGTCAACATTTCTGACACAAAATCTGTGCACAGAGTTGGTTGATTTTGCATACAAATCCGCTTCTCTGGATATGTTGTCGCTAGTTGTCATCTAGTTGATTCTGAGTGATGGTGATCCCATGTGTGCAGAGTAGAACGGCTCCATAGGTTTTCAAGGCTGTGACATTTCAAGAGCAGATCTCCAGGCCTATCGTCACAGACACCTCTGGGTGAGTTTAAACCGTCAACTTTTTGGTCAGAAGTTTAGTGCTTAACCATTTGCACCACCCTGGGACTCCTTCTTCTGGATCTAGATATCGTAGTATGCATTTCCTGGTATCTCAAGTGAGACCAAATAAGTGAACGGTTTTCTTAGCATTTTATGTAATGAATACTAAAAGAGACACACAGTTTTATGTCATTCATCAAGATGTTGATTAAATTCAGCTCTTAATTTGAAACTTTATTTTAAATGGAATTACCAGAAGCTGACTTTTAAGACACCAGAAATTCTCATGTAACTTAGTATGCAGACACAAAGTTCATGTCAGGTCTATGACAAAGATGAAAGGTCAGTAGGGATGAGAGCAGGGCAGCATGAAGATTAAGAAGGTAATTAGGTGACAGGGAAATTGAGCTCTCGTGCCTGTTACTTTATCTGCTTAGTCCTCAGTTTCCATACATGGGAGAAAGATGAAAGGGATTAACAGTTTTCTAGCCTCTTCCACGGGCTGGACTCTTGACTAGGCACCTTGAATGTATTAAACTCAGGTAATATTCAAAGTCCCTAGATGGCATTTATGTTCCTAGTTCTGTGCTTGTGATAGAGAATGCAGGGAGGCAGTGAAATAAATTAATTCCTTCTTGAAACTGCTGAGAAACAAATATAGGATTTGACCTAAACTTCCATGACATGAAGGCAAATAGCTTGGGAAGAGATACAAGTAGTTCCGAGTGGTACAATGGAAGGAAGGAAAGTAACACCTTCTTAGTTGTAGCAAGTAGTAAAAACCGTTGTCCATATTATCCCACTCATTCCTAAAAGCAATTAGATTAGAAAGTTTTGTTTTACTTTTCTTAAAAGTGATAGAAGGGCTCAAAGAGCTTAGACAAACTTAAAAATATTAAACAGATTTTTAGATTTTAAGTGGCAATTCAGGATTGAAACCCAAGATTGACTGGTTTTAACTACTTACGTTTTCTATCTTACTACAACAGTCTTCATGTCTAGGGATAACTTAAAACTCAAGATTTTAGTTTTTCTCCACATAGTGTCCTTGTTAGTAACAAACAAATAAAAACAATCATTTTAAAAAATAAAGACTATGAAAAAATATTACATGAGTTTAATTAATTATATCAATAACGTAATTAAAAGGAAAACTAACATGGCTTAATTAGCCTTTCATGTATAGTGAAAGACTCTGTAGGTAGTTTTGCTTTTTTTTATTTCTCTACTTTAATCAAATTTTCCAAAATTAAGTTATAGAAAGCTCTCGGCAAATTTCTCATGCTATTCTGCTGTTACTTCTTTGTCTGATTGGTGGAATGGAATTATTACCAAAGAAAAATTCCTTTCACCCACGGCAGGAATAATCATTAGTTGAGAAGCAAGAGAACGCAGCTCAGGAGCAAGGAAAGGAGAACACCTGCTAGTCAACTGGAAATGCATCAGGCACTAAAACACCTGGGTTCTATTTCCTGATTGTAAATATAATGTGAGGATTCTTTGCCAGGTAGAGATAACAAAATGACTTTGGGACTCAAGTCATCTTTTTGAAAATATATTTGAGCAAATATGTTTCTTTCCTAATTTCTTGCATCCCAGAAACACTAGACTTGTGAATTGGTCTAGTAAAAATAAAATTATTTCCTGATACTGGTAGAGTTGTAACATGCTGTATTAAAGAAAAGCAAAGGTTGTTGTCATGTTCAAAATCATTTTGTTGGTTTTCTCAGATTCAGAAGTAAAAGGATGAGATTAATGTTTTCTAAATCACTGCTACCCATAACGCATTTGTCTTTTAGTTAAAGTCTAAAGAATCATAAATATGTATCTACTTTTCTTTACATGCTTGTAACCTGTGAAATTAGATGAACCTGCTAACTATGGAACTATAATGTAGATTGGCATTCATTCCAGATAGTTTTGATGGCCAAATATTATTGAAAGCATAAGTTTTGCTCTATCAATCCAACTTTTAATCCTTGGAAAAGGTATGTCCAGATCTCCTTAGTAAATATAAAACTGAAGATGTGCAGTGTCTGGCACATGTGAACTATAACTTCAGAGGTTTTGCACAGTGAGAGACCAGACAATTTCCCTCCAGGATTCTTCTAGGATATGACATCTTCACAGTGAAACACTTTCAGGGTTAAGACAAGGACTTCCCAAATGTCATATTAAACTGATCAATGAAGTTAGGATGGCAGATAAGGCACTTGCTATGGTTTTCCTTATGTCACTTACAGCATTACAGATAAAAAAGATTCTAAGGAACTTAAATATAAGAGACAAATCAGGATGAAAAAGAAATGTGGAGGAGAATTACCACAAGCATAAGATGGAAAAAAAAAAAAAAAAAAGACCCTGGAGGATTCAGTGTGGGGGAACCAGAATCAGAGGGCAGAATGAAAAGAGGTAGGGAGGGGAAGAAAGAAAAGGAAGAGGGTCGTTTCTAGGTTTTCCCATTTACAACTTTCTTTGGTCTTATCCCTGATGGCATCATGCTCCTCAGAGCCTCTATGATATCTTTGTTCCGGAGGCTGTAAATGAGAGGGTTCAGCACAGGGGCGATGATGGTGTAAAAGGCAGACACCCTTCTGTCCTGCTCAGCTGTGTGGTAGGATCTGGGGAGCATGTAATTGTAGATGGAGGCTCCAAAAAATAGCAGCACTACCACTATGTGGGAGGAGCAGGTGGCAAGGGCCTTCCTGCTGCCCTCAGCGGAATTCATCCTGCGGATAATGTGCAGGATGAAGGCATATAACATGGAGATGATGGATGTGGGAATGAGGAGCATGAGAACACAGCACAGGTACATGAGCTTCTCGTAGAGGGATATGTCAGAGCAGGAGAGGTTCAGTAGTACAGGGGCTTCACAGAAGAAGTTCAGGATTTTCCTTGAGTGACAGTAGGGGAAGCTCATGGTCATGGGGGCAAACACAAAACCATCAAACATGCCCAGGAACCAGCATCCAGACACTAGGATTTGGCAGATTCTCGGCTTCATAAGCAGTGGATAGTGGAGAGGTCTGCAAATGGCAGCGTACTGGTCATAGGCCATGGCAGCCAGGAGAGAAAACTCAGCTCCAGCAAGGTTCAGGTAGGAGAACATCTGAACCCCACATCCTAAGGGGGAAATTGTATTATCTCCTGTGACCTGCCCCACGAGCATCTTGGGCACAGTTACACATATGTACATGAGGTCCATGAGGGAGAGCTGGTTGATGAAGCAGTACATGGGGGTGTGAAGGCGGGGCTCCATGTGGATCAGGAGGATGAGAAGGGCATTCCCAGTTAGAGCCATCAAGAAAAAGACAAAGATTAAAGTATAGAGGAAGACTGAGTATTTGGTATGATCAAAGCGCCCAGTGAGGATGAAATTTGTTCTTGAAGTTTGATTCTCTGAAGTTTCATTCCCTGAGTACATGGTTCAGCTTTCAGTTTTAACCTGGGAAAGACATTAAGAGTCATTGTTTTTAAATATTTCATGTATATATGATTTCTTAACTTATTTCCAGTAAAATATGTGCTTTTAGACATTTCTCCAAAAGCAGGATTAAATTTATGTGGAATCATGATACCAAATCACTGTGAGACCACACCACCTAATGGTAAGAAGTCTAGGGTCAAGTGTCAAGCAGACCTGGGAAGCTGGACCCCTTATGAGCTGTATAAAGATAGGATGCATTTAAACTCAATAAGTCTTATTTATTTAACCTAAAATTGAGAATTTCATAGGATACACCTCATAGGACGGCTTATAAAGCTAACTGAAGTCTGTAACACAATGCGTGTTAAGTAATTCACTAAGCCTCCACCCCACTTTTGGATACGGTAGATCTCCACGGGCACTCATTAACGGATTGAGTAGCTCATGAAATGTTTATATGAATATTGTTATAGAACTAGCACCATAACCAAAGTTCTCTGAATACTCGGAAGCCCGATGAAATGTCCTCAAATGGATTCTACCCATCATATTTCTGCATTAACTCCATTGCACTCAGTAAAAAAAAAAAAAATTAAACTGTTCCTCATACGATTGAGTTCAATAAGCAGCCCCATGAATAAATCACAAGCAATCACAAGCAGAAGGAGAGCCCAGTTTCCTGAGGAGAGAATCTTGGAGCTGCAGGGTACAGGGCCAGAGAGCAGCGGTGTGTGGCTGATCCTATTCACAATCCCAAAGCAATAGTTTAAGACATTTGATTTATTAGTTGTTAGATACTAAGATGATAACCCAAACCAAACTCACTGCAGTCGAGTTGATTCCAACTCATAGTGACCCTATAGGATAAAGTAGAACTTCTCCATAGAGTTTCTGAGGAGTGTCTGGCGGATTCAAACTGCCGACCTCTTGGTTAGCAGCCATAGCCCTTAACCACTACACCACCAGGGTTTCCAGTCAGATGATATTTATAGGAAATGAGGATTAGTTTGACACATTAAATTATAACTTTCTTTCTAAATATTACAGAAATAAAATCTGCATATGCCTTAAATAGCAAGTATTAAGTTGAAAATAATTTTTCCATTTGTATTAGTTTCCTGGGGCTGCTGTAACAAAATGCCATAAACTGAGGGGCTTATAAAAAACAGATATTTGTTGTCTCACAGTTCTGAAAGCTAAGTCGATGTATTTTCCTGGTCATTCTCCCTCCAAAGTCTTTAGGAAAAGATCTTGTCTCTTTCAGGGTCTCATAGTTTCAGGCATTTCTTAGCCATAGATGCATCTTCACATGGCTATTCTGTTTTTGTCTGTCTTTCTGTGTCTCTTCTCCTCTTTTATTATGATACCACTCAGATAGGATTAGAACCTACCCTAATCCTTTATGACCTACTGATAATTTAACTGATAATATTTTCAAAGACCAGGTACAACTAAAATGTTCATATGCACAGGGATCAGGGGTTAGGACTCAGCATAACTTTTTACAGAACACATTCATTCCATAACAGTCTACCCTCTGTCCTGACAAAACTCATGTCTTTCTCACTCATCTCGGCGCCACCAAAAGTTTTAATTCATGGAGGTAGAGCGAAAATAGTGGAATAGATAGATGCTTCTGGCAAAACCTCTTACAACAAAGACCCAAAAAGACAAGTGAAATTAGTATATTTATGATAAGCAAGGAGCCCTGAACATCAAAGGCAAGTTTAGAAAATGAGCTGAGGAGCAGGGGGAGGAAGAGATGGTTCAGAAGTGGAGAGGAGTTAACAGACCTGAATCAAGGGGAGCCCTCAGACACCATTTCTGGGAGTGGCTGCAGAGGGCTGGTACTAGCATTCGGCCACAGTTTCCACAGGGAGAAGCAGCCAGCCACACAGCCTACTCACACCTCCAGAACCAGAAAATAATGTTGCTTTCAGCAAAAGCTAAGTACTTGTGTATATTTTACCTCATCCCCCACCTCCACTGCTCCCAAGCCAGTTTCAGTGGCTGATTTCCCTGGGCCTGAGATAGGCCCCGTTGAGCACCTGGAACCATCCTCCAGGCCTTGGAGAAAGAATAAATTTGCAATTGGGGGAAAAGATAATTTGCCAGCTCCACTAACCCAGGGAGCTCAGGACAGAAACGGCTCCTGTCAAGGCATAAATGGCCTCTGGACTTTGAATACCTTTTCCCCCTTCCAAGTTGTACTTTCTATACCACATAAGAACACAAACCAGCTAAGTTCTTTGTCATTTTATGAGAAGGATTGCCTTTTCTCAAGCATCTAATAATATGTTCATCATTTCCTTTCAATTTCTTACTAGAACCATATTTAATGTCCACATTTTTAGCAGCATTCTATTCATGATTACATATGTATACATATACTCTTTTTAGAGAAGAGTATATAAGCTTTCTCTATAGCCCTCTTCACTTCTTTCTGAGCCCTCACCAGGATTACTTTTCATATTCTACCAGCAGACTCTTCAAGGCAATTTAGACTTCCTAGCATGTGTTCTTCATATGGTCACCCTTCCTCTGTATATCTCTGTGTCTTTTCTTCTCTGACACCAGTCAGATTGGATTAGGCCCCCATCTAACCTGGTATGACCTCATGGGGGCTTGTCTGATAAGATCTTCAAAGACTCAGTTTCCAAACAAGGTCACATTCACCAATGCCAAGGTTTGGGATGTCAACCTACCTTTTTTTAGGGGTGAGAGGGGCACAATTCAATCCATCACACCTTGGCCTAATAATATATTTAGTGCTTCATTTCTATTTCCTAGATCATTGCATGGTGCCTGGGGTCTTAAAAGATTGCAAGCAGCTGCCCAAGGTACAACAATGGGCCTTAATTGCCTGAAGCAACAGAGAAAGAAGAAAAGTCATCAATAGGAGTAAGAATGGAATGTGTGGCTAATTGTCTCCATTAACAACTGCCTCATTTACCATGAGACCAGAAGTGCAGGATGGTGCCCAGCTACCATTACTGAATGTTTAAATAAAGGACTCTATAGAAGAATCCTGACCAAAAGGGGGAAAATGCACAACAGAAGTGCAAATTATCAGGGACTCTAGACTTTCTGAAGCTATGGAGGCTGGATGAACCCCTAAAACTATTGCCCTGAGTTACTCTTTAAACCTTAAACCAAAAATATCTCCTGAATTATTCTTAAAACCAAACAATAGTTAAACTTAATTAGAAAAAACAAAAAATCTGCTCTTGTAAGAAATATCTATCTATACGGGATCAAATTGACAATAGCAAATTGGACGATTAGATAGGCAACTTGAGGGACAATTAATTTATGTCAATGGGGGAGGAGCAAATCAGAACAGGAGGGTGAGAATGGTAGCACAACTCAAAAATATAATCAATGTCATCGAATTGTACATGTAAAAACTATTGAATTGGTGTATGTTTTGCTGTGTATATTCTCAACAACAACAAAATAAATAAAAATTAAAAAAATGAAATGGAACAATTGAAGATGGATAGGATTATCAATTGAAGATCTTAGGTGTTAGTGAGAGTAAAATGGATTGGTACTGGCCATCTTCCATCCAACAATCCATATGATCTCCTATGTTGGCAATGACAAATCAAGGAGAAACTGTTGTATTTGTTGTCAAAAAAGAATTTTCAAGATCTATCTTAAAGGACAACGCTGTCAGTGATAGATTAATATCCATAGGCCTGCAAGGAAGGTCAATGATTATGACTGCTATTCAATTTCATGTACCAACCACAAATGCTGACAATGAAGAAATTGAATATTTTTATGAACTGCTGGAGCCTGAAATTGATTGAACACACAATCAAGCTGTATTGATAATCACTGCTGGTTGCAATGTGAAATTTGGAAATGAAGAAGAAATAGCTGAAAATAGGGCCTTGGTGATACAAACAGTGTTAGAAAACACATGATAGAATTCCATAAGATCAATGAATTAGTTATTGGAAATACTTTTTTTTAACTACATAATCAATGACTATACAAATCAACCTTGCCAGATGGACTGCACAAGAATCAAATCAACTACATCTGTGGATAGATAGGATGGAAAACTCAATATCATCAGTCATGAGAAAAAGCAAGGACCAAATGTGGAATGGGTTGTCAATTGCTCCTGTGCAAATCAAGTTGAAGCTGAAGAAAATCAAAACAAGTCTAAGAGAGCCAAAGTACAACATTGAATACACCACACCCATATTTAGCTTGTATCTCAAGAATAGATTTGATACAGTGGACACTAATGACCAAAGCCTAGATGAGTTATGGGATGACATCAAGGACATCATACATGAGGAAAGTAAAAGATCATTAAAAAGACATGAAGGAAGGAAAAGACCAAAATGAATGTCAGAAGAGACTCTGAAACTTGCTCTTAAGTACAGAGTAACTAGACTGAACTGAAAAGTAATTACATAAAAGAGCTGAACAAAATATTTCAAAGGGAAGTTCAAGAATACAAGGATAAGTATTATGTTAAAATATGCAAAGACCTAGGGTTAGAAAAACAAAAGGGAAGAGCACAATAAATACTTCTTAAACTGAAAGAGCTGAAGAGAATATTCAAGCCTTGAGCTGCAAAGCTGAAGGGTTGTATGGGCAAAAATTAAATGACACAAGAAACATCAAAAGAAGATGGAAGCTATGTACAGAGTCGCCGTACCAAAAAGAATTGGTTAACATTCATCCACTTCAGAAGGTAGCATATCATGAACTACTGGTCCTGAGAGAAAAAAACAAAAAACCCAGAAATTTCAGGAAATCTAACATTAAGAATTACATGAGAGATACCAAAAAGAACCAGATTCTTTGCTCTTATATTGCATGTTTACAAAGATCTGAAGTTGACATGTTAACAAGCCATGGTCCAGGCAAAGAGACTAACAAGGCTTTGAGAGCTTATCCCTTTTCTGTTCCACCAAAGAGAAAATTTGAGCCAAACCAGCCAAGTGAAGGGAATGCTGCTTTCACCCTCCCAAGAGATTGACTGGGTTTAAATTAATGGGACAAAGTAGGAAAGTTACATCCATTTCTTCATGTTTAAGAACTAAGATATGGCCCCACTGGTTTTTAAATTTCTTTGTGCTGTTGAACAAGGATACAACTAATCACATTATCATAGCCAAGAAGAATTTTAAATTTGTAATTAATATTCTTTCCATTTTGTATTGACCCTTTCCTGGAGTACCTGCCTTCTTTAAGATTCTCTCAGAATCCTTAGTTCCACACCTTCCCACTCCCAGTTATGTGTAACTTTCCACTGAATGTATACACAGAAGTCAAACATGATTGCCATTTAGGTTTTTGCCTATATCCAAAAGGGGCAAATTATACATGTTTTAAACAGTTAGTTTTCAGTTTGAAAAGCCTATTTCTATATTTGATATGCTGTTGTTCTTGTTGATAGTTGTGTCTGAGTTGATTCCGACACTGTAAATATGACTCAATATCAGAAAGGCAGGATCATGCAGAAAATAAATACCATAATCAGAACTTGAATCCAGAATTTATCTAAAATCCCATGTCCTTCCCCTTAGACACTCCATTATTAAATGCTGTCTGTCTGTGACACCATGTGTCATCCTATGATGTCTTTAGGTACTTTATTGTGTTATCAACTTTATTAAGTCTTTAGCATGGGAATTATATCTGCAGTTCATGTTCCTCTCCCATGCAAACTGGTATATTTAAAAGCACCTTATAGATTCATATGAAAAGCAGTTACTGCATAATTGTTTCCAAATTGTGTACCTAAGTTTGTCACCATGGCCCCCAAAATTCAAAAAAATCTGGATCTGAAATGGTATCCACAAGTCTCTGTTCACTTTTCTATTTCCATTGGAATGCTCAGCCTAGTGAGATTGGGACAAGTTGGAGGAGGCCAGCTGGCAGAACGTATTACAGTGTAAGAGAAAAAGTTTGGTTCAGATATCATCTTTGTAAAAACTAAATGCGTAAACTGAGATAACCCAGTGTCTAGAATCAGTTTAGCTAATTAAATAAAAAGAAACAATGTTACACTCTACATTCCTGTGAATTTCAAGACCTCGATGATTCTATTTTCAAATGTGGTCTTAGCTTTCCCAATGAGAGGGCTAACCTCCACCCTATTTCCCTGACCTCAAAGGCTCAGAGAATTGCCTAGAACATTGTTGTTCTTGTGTGCTGTCAAGTCCATTCCACGTCATAGTGACCCTATACAACAGAATAGAACTGCCCCATAGGGTTTCCAAGGCTGTAATCTTTATGGAAGCAGATTGTCACATCTTTCTCCTGCAGAGTGGCTGGTGGGTTCAAACCTCCAAACTTTTGGTTAGCAGCTGAGCAGTTTAATCACTGCACCACCAGGGTTCCTTCCTTCAAGATGAGCCTCATCAAAACTGGATGGCATAATTTAGGAATGAAAAGGACAAGGCAGGTGAGCTGCCTTTTTATCAGTGTCCACAGTGTGCTGGGCACTATGCTAAGCCCTTCTGAGCATGTCTTGGCTACAAACACTGACAAATGCATCTGCTACAGTGGATTCTGATGCCAGGAAACAAAATCAGCACCTTCACTCCTTCACTGGAGCCCACCTTCCACTCCAGGTTATTGTTCACCAACGTCTTGTGGCTATATTCAGTGTAGATACCTACATATTTCCCGTCATAACATTGCTCATATTGTTTAATTATTATGAATTTACTTCATTCATATCTGTCTAGATTCCAGTAGCCCAAAAATACCCAGATAAGATGACAAGTTCTGCATGAAGATTTCTCCACTCTCTGATCAGAGACCTATGTGAGTCAGAACCAACTTGATGGCACCTAGCAACTACTCGGTGAGGGTGTCTCACCTCCAAACATCACAGTGCTTTCTCTATACTCCTGTTACAACCCTTTTGTCACTTATTCCTGTAGTTATTATTTTCAAATTTCAACAAAAATTCCACAGAAATGATACTGTTGTGTGTATAATTAAAATGAAAATTAAGATGATATCTGAAAATTACTTTAATATGGTATCTGTATAAATATAAAAATTGCAAACAAAAAACTAAGGTTTAAAACTCACAAGTGGAGGCTTAATAAATTTGAATAGATAAAATTGAAAAATTATTCATACAAAATTTTATAAATATTATAAAATCATTAGTGAATCCCTAATGTTATTAGCATTATCTACATATATAGTTCAATTTAGAGTTTTATTATGTTCAATAAATATAATCAGATAGAAGGAAATAAAATGACACAATAGCCAATAAAAAGTCCCATCATCCTGAATCTTGAAGGAACTTTGGGTGAGCAGCACCTCAATCCCTCTGTTGGACGTACAGGAAAGCCAAGAAATAAAAACTTGTTCTTGTACAGCCACTGAGATGTCGAAGATTTTTTTTTCCTGCAGCATAACCGAATCCATTCTGACCGATCCACTATTATATTGAGTATTGCAGCACTGTGTCCCCATATTACCTACCTTCCTCCCTTGCTTTATTTTGTTTTCATAACATACATCATCATCTAGCATACTATATATTTTTTTTTCTTATTTACTCTTTGTTGGTTTGCTTTCCTGAATTAGGAGGGCAAAAACATGTGTCACTTTTGTTATCTTTTATTCTCTAGCTTTAGCACAGTGCCTGAAACATAGTACCGCTCATTTATATCTGTTAAGTGAACAAATAAATGGAGGGAAATGAACATGAAAGAACAAATTATGCAACCCCTTTGAGGAAGGAATTGGTACTATGTCACAAAATTGAAGATGTTCTTACCCCCCAATTCAGCACTTCTGGAAATATTCCCAAAGGAGAATACAAAATAACATACATTGCAGCACATTAAAAACAACGACATCAAAACTATTAGAAACAGTGAATAATAGGGGAAGAAATCACATTCATCTACAGTAAAAATGAATAGATAAATAATCCATGTATCAAATTATTAGAAAACTTAAAAAATAAAGTGAAGGGAAATATATATTGCAAAATGATGAATGTAATTACATTTATCAAAAGCCATACTGATGTTGGACACATATCTGCAACAAACATTAACAAATACATAGGCAGAGTAAACGCCAACTAGAGAAGAAGCGCTCTTTCTCTGAGATATTGAGGGGAGGGGATCCCAGATTGGCATATACAGAGCTTCAAAGCAACTATGATATTTTGGTAAGATTTGAAATAAAAATATCAAAATAATAAGATTTTTTGGAGTTGAATTTGGGACTTCATGAGCAGTATATTACATATGTATTTTTCCTCATGTAACAAAAACATGTTTTGATAAAATAAATCAAAGAAAAATAAATATACTTTCATCAAGTCTGAAATTGGTGCCTTTCTTCTTTTCAAAGTCTTGTTCCTGAAGATTTCCTGGGGTATTGCCTAAGTTTTGGCTTTTTTGAACTGATAGTTTAATGACAAGTAAATTTCAAATTTTTAGCTTACGTTAATCCAAATTCAGATTTTCAGTTTACATAATTACGTGCTCCTGTTTATGCTTTGTATTTTAACATGGAGTTTCCCATTCCAGTATTTCCAATGATAAACTTATTTTTAACTTATATGATCAATTTCCTCTCAAACTTTGCCTTAAACACAAAGAATTTTCATACCATTTCTCAGGCCCGTTGTTTTTACCTTGCTTACTGCATTATAACCATTTCTGAAAAGTGTCTGGTTGCTTGCATTTTAGCTCTCTTTCTTATGGTATGTATTCATAAACAATAGATTGTAAACTACTCTAGGAGCAAGTGGAATATGTTTCACTTTTGAATATAGACAGTACCTTGCTAAAGTAGAAAATTGAGACAAAAAAGAATAATTGAAGAAAAAAATGAATGAATTCTCTTTTATTTCTACTATGCTTCCCTATCTAGTGGAAATTTAAAAAATAAACGTAAAGGAGCAGAAGTCCAACCAGAGCTGTTCTCTTCAGCCAAAGCCTCCTTTCCACCAGCCTGCATGGAATTCTAAAAGATGATTGTGTGATTCAGCTAGAATCTGACTTGGCTCAGGGATCTGTCAGGAGCATGGACCTGGTTTTGCAATGCTGAATTGAAGAGTGTTATATTGTCTCTCCCCAAAATATGTGTCAACTTGACTAGGCCATGAGTCCCAGTATTGTGTGATTGTCCACCATTTTGTCATATGATGTGATTTTCCTGAGTGTTGTAAATCCTGTCTCTATGATGTCAATGAGACAGGATTAGAGGCAGTCATGCTGATGAAGTAGTACTCAGTCTACACGATTAGGCTGGGCTTAAATCAATCTCTTTTGAGGTATAAGAAAGAAGAACAGAGAGACAGGGAGACCTCATACCACCGGGAAACCAGAGCCAGGAGAATAGAGCATCCTTTGGACCCAGGGTTCCTGCACTGAGAAGCTCCTCGACCAGGGAAGATTGATAACAAGGACCTTCCCCTAGAGCTGACACAGAGAGATAAAGCCTTCCCCTGTAGCTGGCACATTGAATTCAGACTTCTAGCCTCCTGGACTGTGAGAAAATACATTTCTGTTTGTTAAAGCCATCCACTTGCAGTATTTCTGTTAGAGCAGCACGAGATAACTAGGACAAAGAGATTAAGGGTTCACTGAGGTTTTTGGAGCCCTGTTGGCACAGTAGTTAAGAGTAATGGCTGTTAACCAAAAGGTCAGCAGTTCAAATCCACCAGCCACTCCTTAGAAACTCTATGGGAGCAGTTCTACTCTGTCCTATAGGGCTGCTATGAGTCGGAATCCACTCAGTCGCAATGGGTTTGGCTTGGTTTGTGGTATTTTTGATTTGACATGATTCTACCTTGTCAGACTATTTAGATAAACTTTGGAAGAGGACTGTAAATTTCAATGCTTCACAAATCTACATGGTCATGAGCACGGGTTTATCTGCAACCAGAGAAGAGTTAAATTTAGGGACAAATTTAAATTCTATTAAAATGTTTGATTATACTCAAAGGCAGATCCTGGTGAAGTGGCTTTTTCCCACAAGAACAACAAAGATGAGCATTATTACATACATACTTAAAAAATTTTTTGGAATACCTGATATTGTGCACAATCCCAGCCTCTTCTTGGATGGTCTTTTCTGGTTTACTACTTTTTGTGTGATTTCAATTATCAATATGGGGTAATTTAAATAGCCAGAAATGACTGGGAGGATTACTGTGAAACTACCAATTGGGTGATAAAAAGGTAGCAGACTCTCCTTAATAACATGCACGGGTTTAGAGGCATGGCCTGCTTTCTCTGTATTGTTGCATATTTGGGGGTCAGAAGAATAAAACCCACAGAGTTGGCATATGCTGACAGAGATTGAACCCCATATTTGAGGTATAATGGAGAAGAATATGGCTTCCAATAAGGATGAAATGTCTAGATTTAGAGTATGGCTTGTTTATACTGGAAACACCACAGGGACCATGTGTCCCACCTCACCAATTAGACTTTGAGTGATATAGTGGAGATTTACGGTCATGAGATCATGATTATTCCCTGTGTGGGGTGAGGAAGGGAGTTTTACTGTCTCATTTTACCACACCATCCACAGTATCCACAACAGAATTCTAATGAACACAAGAACATACATGATTATACATATACATATGCATTTTGTAGCCTGGGACATTATATGAATTGATAAACTGTCTAAAAGTAAATTAAAAGCCTCTAGAGGTCTTTAAAATCCAGGATTAATATATACTTACAGAATAACTAAAATGTACCCACCATTTTTATTATTTTATTATCTCTGTGAAGACTGCAAAAAATGTAAATATTCAAATATGTGATACTTCCTTAAACGGTGAATGACAAAAATTGTGATTTTGGAGCTGGGGAGTTACAGCATCTACAGCAACTACAGAAAGGCTTCATAGGTTGTAATAGGTCATGGCACAGAACAGAGACAGCACCAGATCATAAACCTCAACTCAGGGATCCAAATTCTAGTGTTTACCTTATATATAGCACGGAAGACCTACAAAGGCAACTAGCAGTGAAACAAAGAATAAGGCACAATTGAGTAGTATAGATATGACAGAAAATGTTACAGTGAGGGAGAACTTGAGCGTTAACTGAGAAAAAAATACAGCTTCATTATGTAAAAAGGAGAGGGAAGCAGGGGACAGTACAGGCAGACCTCATTTTATGGTGCTTCACTTTATTGAAGTTCACAGATATTACATTTTTTACTAATTGAAGGTTTGTGGCAACCCTGCATCAAGCAATTTTATTGGCATCATTTTTCCAACACCATGCGCTCACTTTATAACTGTGTCATATTTTGGTAATTCTCCTAATGCTTCAAACTTTTACATTATTATTATATCTGCTATGGTGATCTGTTCAGTGAGCTTTGATGTTACTATTGCAATTGTTTTGGGGCACCACCAGCTGTGCCCATATAAGATGGCAAACTTAATTGATCAATGTTGTACGTGTTCTGACTGCTCCACTGACTGGCTTTTCTGCTATCTCCCTCCCTCTCCTAGGGACTCTCTATTCCCTGAGACATGGCAATATTGAAATTAGCCCTATTAATAACCTTACAATGGCCTCTAAGTGTTCAAGTGAAAGGAAGAGTTCCACGTCTCTCACTTTAAATCAAAAGCTAGAAATGATTAAGCTTAGTAAGGAAGGCATGTTGAAAGTCAAAACAGGTTGAAAGGTAAGCCTTTGCACCAAACAGTTAGCCCAATTGTGAATGCAAAGGAAAAGTTCCTGAAGGAAATTAAAAGCGCTACTCCAGTAAGATAAGAAAGCAAAACAGCCTTATTGCTGATACAGAGAAAGTTTTAGTGGTCTGGATAGAAGATCAAAGCAGCCACAACATTCCCTTAAGCCCAAAGCCTAATCCAGAGCAAGGCCCTAACTCTCTTCAATTCTAAGAAAGCTGAGATAGGTGAGGAAGCTTCAGAAGAAAAATTTGAAGCTAGTTGAGGTTGATTCATGAGGTTTAAGGAAAGAAGCCATTTCCATAATATAAAAGTACAAGGTGAAGCAACAAATGCTGATGTAGAAGCTGCAGTAATTTATCCAGAAGATCTAGCTAAGAAATTGATGAAGGTAGTTACACTAATCAACAGATTTTCAATTTAGACAAAACAGCCTTATACTGGAAGAAGATGCCATCTAGGACTTTCATAGCTGGAGAGAAGTCAATGTCTAGCTTCAAAGCATCAAAGGACAGGCTGACTCTCCTGTGAGGGGCTAATGTAGCTAGTGATTTAAGGTAGAAGCCAATGCTCATTTACCATTCTGAAAGCCCTAGGGCCCTTAAGAATTATGCTCAATCTACTCTGCCTATGCTCCACAAACGGAACAACAAAGCCTGGACGACAGCATATCTGTTTACAACATGGTTTACTGAATATTTTAAGCTGACTGTTGAGACATACTGTTCAGAAAAAAAAAAAAAAAAAGATTCCTTTCAAAATATTACTGGTCATTGACAATACACCTGGTCACCTAACAGCTCTGATTGAGATGTCGAAGGAGATTAATATTGTTTTCATACCTGCCGACACAACATCCATTCTGCAGCCTGTAGGTCAAGGAGTAATTTCAACTTTTATTTAAGGAATATATTTCATAATGTTATAACTGCTGTAGATGGTGATTTTTTCTGACAGGTCTGGGCAAAGTAAATCGAAAACCTTCTGGAAAGGATTCACCATTGTATATGGCATTAAGAACATTCATGATTCATGCGAGGAGGTCAAAATATCAACATTAACAGGAGTTTGGAAGAAGCTGGTTCTAAGCCTCATGGATGACTTTGAGGGGTTCAAGACTTCAGTGAAGAAAGCAACTGCAGATGTGGTGGGAATTACAAGAGAACTAGAAGTGGAACCTGAAGATGTGACTGAATTTCTGCAATCTCATGACAAAGCTTTAAAGGATGAGGAGTTGCTTCTTATGGATGAGCAAAGAAAGTGGTTTCTGGAGACGGAATCTACCCCTGGTGAAGATACTGTGCACATTGTTGAAATGACAGCAAAGTATTTAGGATATTACATAAACTTAGTTAATAAAGCAGTGGCAGGTTTTCAGAATATTGACTCCAATTTTGAAAGAAGGTCTACTCTGGGTAAAATGCTATCAAACAGCATCACATACTACAGAGAAATTTTTCATGAAAGAGTCAGTTGACACAGCAAACTTCATTGATGTCTTATTTTAAGAAATTACCACAGCCACCCAACTTTCAGCAACCACCACCCTGATCAGTCAGCAGCCATCAACATGGAGGCAAGACACTTCACCAGGAAAAAGATTACAACTCTTTGAAGGCTCAGATGATGGTTAGCATTTTTCAGCAATAAAATATTTTTCAACTAATATTTGCATTTTTTTTAGATGTAATTCTATTGCACACTTAATAGTCTACATAAGATATAGTATAGTGTAAACATAACTTTTATATGCACTGGAAAATAAAAAAAAAATTGCGTGACTCACGTTATAACAATATTCACATTATTTCAATATTTGCTTTATTGTGGTGGTCTGGAATCAAACCCCTAATATCACCGAGATATGGCTGTATTAACATATTCACTGGTCTCTAAACAATGTATCACTTCAGCTAATAGGGTTTTCTTTGTTATGTTAACAAGGCCATATCAGTGTGGGGTATATTTTAAGCCAATCACTTTGAGATTTCAAAAAAGATCTCATTAGGGACGGAGAAAACCCAAAAACCCATTGCCATTGAGTAGAACTGCCCTATAGGGTTCCCAGGAATTGGCTAATGATTTGAACTGCCAACCTTCTGGTTAGAAGCCAATCTCCTAACCACAGTGACACTAGGGCTACAGAGAAGCAAGCACAAACAGAAGGGAAGATATATACCTAAAACAATTGCCAAGAAACTGAGGAACAGAAGCTAATAAGACACAAGGACCTTCCCCCAGAGTTGACAGAGAGAGAAGACTTCCCCAAAGCCAGCATCTGGAATTTGGACTTTTAGCCTCCTACACTGAGAAAAACAAAGATGAATTCTTATTTCCATAATTTTAGAGAAGTTAATGTATTTATTTTCTTGTATTAAGAACTGAATGAGGAGAGGTGGGGCCTAGATGGCAGAGTAGTCAGATGCTTCCAGTGATCCCTTTTACAACAAAGACTCGAAAAACAAGTGAAACAATTACGTATATGACAAGCTAGGAGCCCTGAATATCAAAGGAAAAGTCAGGAAATCAGACTGAGTGGCAGGAGGAGGGAGAGACAGCTCATAAGCAGCTAGTAGTTGCCGGACCTGACTTGGCAGGAAACTGCATCCCTTCGTTATGATCCCCTGGAGAAACTGCCTCGGTTTCCTCAAGAAAAGGCAGAGAACCACACAGTCTACTCACACCTCTGGAGCCAGAGAAGAACAGCTCTCTCAGCAAAAGCTAAGTACTTGCATTTATTTTACTGCTCCCCAGCCTGGAAGCTGGCTTCAGTGGCTGTCGATTTCCCTGGGCTTGAGATTGTCCTGCAGTGCACTCTGAGCCTTTCTCCCAGCCTTGGAGCAGGAATAAATTAACAATTGGGGGAAAAGATAATCTGCCAGCTCCACTAAGCTGGGGAGCTCAGGACAGAAGCAGCTCCTGTCCAGGCATAAACTGTCTGCAGACTTTGAATACCTTTCACCGCTGCATGGACCTGTGTGGGCCCATTTCAAGAGATCAGGCCCTTGTTACTGCAACAGTGTATGTGCTTGAGACCTGACTTCAACTCTTTCAGCCATGCAGTTGAAAGGTACATTTTTTATGTTTCACACAGCTTTGCCTATTAAACGGGGTCATCACCTACACACATCAGGGGCCTGAGGACTGGTGACTCCACCCATGTCACCTAGCCACCTGTGAAAAGGGTCCAAGGATAAGTGGTGCCTCCCAGTCCTTACAAATGAAAGCATTGGGTGCCCATGTTCCAGCTGCAGAACTCACTCATCTGTGTGCTCTATGGGAAAAGGGACACTCTTTCCTCAAAGACACTCGGGGGATTGCGCCAGCCCCCTGCCTTGGTCAGACTGTGACCCCCTGCTGCAACTAGATACCTGTGTCTACACCAATGACCTCTGCCCCTCTAAGATGAGAGGACAGAGCCTGTACCACACACTTGATTACAAACCACCTGCACAACCTAGCTGAATCTCTACAAGGAAAGTGAATGGACTCCTAGGTTCATATATATGGTAAGAGTTCTAGCTATATGGTGACAGAACATTAGCACTTCAAAGGCACAAATAATCATGCTAGCTCACGCAAGCTGCCTATTTGCACATATAAAAACAAAATAAAGAAGGAAGCTAGGATACAGTAAGCAAACTTAAAATAGATTAATACAAAAACATATAGATGGCTCAGAGACAACAGTCAGTACCAAATCACAGAAAGAAGCAGACCAAAATTGCTTCAACAAGCTCTCAAAAGAAAGAATCAAGGAATCTTCTGGATGTAGATGTCTTCCTAGAATTACCAGATGTAGAATACAAAAGATTAACATACAGAACCCTTCAAGAGATCAGGAAGGAGATCACACAAAATGCAGAACAAGCCAAAAAAGACACAGATAATGCAGTTGAAGAAATTAAAAAGGATATTCAAGAACTTAATGAAAACTTCAATAGGGTGCAAGGGTCCATAGTGAGAAAGCAATCAGAAATTAAGGTTAACAATAAATCTACAGAATTAGACAAGTGCCTAGAAAGTCAGAATAGCAGAATCGAGGAAGTGGAAGGCAGAATTAATGAGACTGAAGATAAAACACATGGCACCAATATATTCGAAGAAAAATCAGATAAAAGAATATTAAAAAATGAAGAAACCCTAAAAGTCACGTAGGACTCTAACAAGACAAATAAGCTACCAGTGACTGGAGTACCAGAACAGGGAGGGATAACAGGAAATACAGAGAAAATTGTTGAAGAATTGTTGTCAGAAAACTTCCCTGATATCGTGAAAGACGAAATTATCTGTCCAGGATACTCACCAAACCCCACATAAGGTAGATCTCAAAAGAAAGTCATCAAGACATATTATAATCAAACTTGCCAAAACAAAAGATAAAGAGAGAGTTTTAAGAGTGATTAGGGATTAAAGAAAAGTCACCTACAAAGGAGAGTCAATAAGAATAAACTCGGACTACTCGGCAGGAACCATGCAGGCAAGAAGGCAATGGGAAGACATATATAAAGCATTGAAAGAAAAAAAATTGCCAGCCAAGACTCATATATGCAGGAAAGCTGTCTCTCAAATATGAAGCCAAAATGAGGACATTTCCAGATAAACAGAAGTTTAGGAATTCATAAAAACCAAACCAAAACTACAAGAAATACTAAAGGGCATTCTCTGGTTAGAAAAATCAATGAAATCAGGTATCAACTCCAGACTAGAATACAGGATAGGACAATGAGATATCAACCCAAATAGGGATATCACAAAAATAAATCAAGATTAAAAAAATGCCCCAGACAGGGAAATAGTGATGTCATTACATAAAAGATGACAACATTAAAACAATAAAGAGGGAGTAAAAAATGTAGTCATAGATCTTTCATATGGAGAGGGAGTGAAGGCAATATAAAGAAATAAAAGTTAGGTTTAAACTTTTTTTTTTAAAAACTTAGAAAAATAGGGGTAAATATTAAGGTCATCACAAAGGAGACTAACAATCCTACACATCAAAATAAAATACAAGCATGATATAGAGTAAGCAAAAACAAAATCAACAACAATGAATAAGAGGAAAAGACAACACATAAAGACAAAATACTGAGCACAAAAATTAAGTGGAAAAACATAAACTGTCAACAACACATAAAAAAAGACATCAAAATGACAGCTCTAAACTCAAATCCTTCCATAATCATTTTAAATGTAAATGGACAAAATGCACCAATAAAGAGACAGACAGTGGCAGAATGGATTAAAAAAAAATGCTTCATCTATACACTGTTTACAAGAGACACACCTTAGACTTAGAGGCACAAACAAAATAAAACTCAAAGGATGGAAAAAAATATATCAAGCAAACTATAAGCAAAAAAGAAGAGGAGTAGCAATATTAATTTCTGACAAAATAGACTTTAGACTTAAATCCACCACAAAGGATAAAGAAGGACACTACATAATGATAAAAGGGACAATTGATCAGGAAGACATAACCATATTAAATATTTATGCACTCAATGACAGGGCTGCAAGATACATAAATCAAATTTTAACAGAACTGAAAAGTGAGATAGACACCTCCACAATTATAGTAGGAGACTTCAACACACCACTTTCGGAGAAGGACAGGACATCCAGTAAGAAGCTCAATAGAGACACGGAAGACCTAATTACAACCGTCAACCAACTTGACCTCATTGACTTATACAGAACTCTCAACCCAACTGCTCCAAAGTATACTTTTTTTCTAGTGCACATGGAACATTCTCTAGAATAGACCACATATTAGGTCATAAAACAAACCTTTGCAGAATCCAAAACATCGAAATATTACAAAGCATCTTCTCAGACCACAAGGCAATAAAAGTGGAAATCAATAACAGAAAAATTAGGGAAAAGAAATCAAATACTTGGAAACTGAACAATACCCTCCTGAAAAAAGACTGGGTTATAGAAGACATCAAGGAGGGAATAAGGAAATTCATAGAATGCAAAGAGAATGAAAATACTTCCTATCAAAACCTCTGGGACTCAGCAAAAGCAGGGCTCAGAGGCCAATTTATATCTATAAATGCACACATACAAAAAGAAGAAAGAGCCAAAATCAGAGAACTGTCCCGACAACTTGAACAAATAGAAAGTGAGCAAAAAAAGAATCCATCAGGCACCAGAAGAAAACGAATAATAAAAATTAGAGCTGAACTAAATGAATTAGAGAACAGAAAAACAATTGAAAGAATTAACAAAGCCAAAAGCTGGTTCTTTGAAAAAATTAACAAAATTGATAAACCATTGGCTAGACTGACTAAAGAAATACAGGAAAGGAAACAAGTAACCCGAATAAGAAACGAGAAGGGCCACATCACAACAGACCCAACTGAAATTAAAAGAATCATACCAGATTATTACGAAAAATTGTACTCTAACAAATTTGAAAACCTAGAAGAAATGGATGAATTCCTGGAAAAACACTACCTACCTAAACTAACACAACCAGAAGTAGAACAACTAAATAGACCCATAACAAAACAAGAGATTGAAACGGTAATCAAAAATCTCCCCCCCAAAAAAAGCCCTGGCCCGGACGGCTCCACTGCAGAGTCCTACCAAACTTTCAGAGAAGAGTTAACACCACTACTACTAAAGGTATTTCAAAGCATAGAAAATGACGGAATACTACCCAACTCATTCTATGAAGCCACCATATCCCTGACACCAAAACCAGGTAAAGACATCACAAAAAAAGAAAATTATAGACCTATATCCCTCATGAACATAGATGCAAAAATCCTCAACAAAGTACTAGCCAATAGAATTCAACAATATATCAAAAAAATAATTCACCTCAACCAAGTGGGATTTATACCAGGTATGCAAGGCTGGTTTAATATTAGAAAAACCATTAATGTAATCCACCACATCAATAAAACAAAAGACAAAAACCACATGATCTTATCAATTGATGCAGAAAAGGCATTTGACAAAGTCCAACACCCATTTATGATAAAAACTCTCACCAAAATAGGAATTGAAGGAAAATTCCTCAACATAATAAAGGGCATCTATGCAAAGCCAACAGCCAGCATCACTCTAAATGGAGAGAACCTGAAATCATTTCCCTTGAGAACGGGAACCAGACAAGGATGCCCTTTATCGCCGCTCTTATTCAACATTGTGCTAGAAGTCCTAGCCAGAGCAATTAGGCTAGACAAAGAAATAAAGGGCATCTGGATTGGCAAGGAGGAAGTCAAATTATCTCTATTTGCAGATGACATGATCTTATACACAGAAAACCCTAAGAAATCCTCCAGAAAACTACGGAAACTAATAGAAGAGTTTGGCAGAGTCTCAGGTTATAAGATAAACATACAAAAATCACTTGGATTTCTCTACATCAACAAAAAGAACATCGAAGAGGAAATAACCAAATCAATACCATTCACACTAGCCCCCAAGAAGATAAAATACTTAGGAATAAATCTTACCAAAGATGTAAAAGACCTATACAAACAAAACTACAAAGTACTACTGCAAGAAAGTAAAAAGGACCTACTTAAGTGGAAAAACATACCTTGCTCATGGATAGGAAGACTTAACATAGTAAAAATGTCTATTCTACCAAAAGCCATCTATACATACAAAGCACTTCCGATCCAAATTCCAATGAAATTTTTTAATGTGACGGAGAAACAAATCACAAACTTCATACGGAAGGGAAAGAAGCCTCGGATAAGCAAAGCATTACTGAAAAAGAAGAAGAAAGTGGGAGGCCTCACTCTACCTGATTTCAGAACCTATTATACAGCCACAGTAGTCAAAACAGCCTGTTACTGGTACAACAACAGACACATAGACCAGTGGAACAGAATTGAGAACCCAGATATAAATCTATCCACATATGAGCAGCTGATATTTGACAAAAGCCCATTGTCAGTTAATTGGGGAAAAGATAGTCTTTTTAACAAATGGTGCTGGCATAACTGGATATCCATTAAAAAAAAAAAAATGAAACAGGACCCATACCTCACACCAAGCACAAAAACTAACTCCAAGTGGATCAAAGACCTAAACATAAAGACTAAAAAGATAAAGATCATGGAAGAAAAAATAGGAACAACCTTAGGAGCCCTAATACAAGGCATGAACAGAATACAAAACATTACCAAAAATGACGAAGAGAAACCCGATAACTGGGAGCTCCTAAAAATCAAACACCTATGCTCATCTAAAGACTTCACCAAAAGAGTAAAAAGACCACCTACAGACTGGGAAACAATTTTCAGCTATGACATCTCCGACCAGCGTCTGATCTCTAAAATCTACATGATTCTGTCAAATCTCAACCACAAAAAGACAAACAACCCAATCAAGAAGTGGGCAAAGGATATGAACACACACTTCACTAAAGAAGATATTCAGGCAGCTAACAGATACATGAGAAAATGCTCTCGATCATTAGCTATTAGAGAAATGTAAATTAAAACTACGATGAGATTCCATCTCACTCCAACAAGGCTGGCATTAATCCAAAAAACACAAAATAAGAAATGTTGGAGAGGCTGCGGAGAGATTGGAACTCTTATACACTGCTGGTGGGAATGTCAAATGGTACAACCACTTTGGAAATCCATCTGGCGTTATCTTAAACAGTTAGAAATAGAACTACCATACAACCCAGAAATCCCACTCCTCCGAATATACCCTAGAGAAACAAGAGCCTTCACACAAACAGATATATGCACACCCATGTTTATTGCAGCTCTGTTTACAATAGGAAAAAGCTGGAAGCAACCAAGGTGTCCATCAATGGATGAATGGGTAAATAAATTGTGGTCTATTCACACAATGGAATACTACGCATCGATAAAGAACAGTGACAGATCTGTGAAACATTTCATAACATGGAGGAACCTGGAAGACATTATGCTGAGCGAAATTAGTCAGAGGCAAAAGGACAACTATTGTATAAGACCACTATTATAAGATCTGGAGAAATAGTATAAACTGAGAAGAACACGCACTTTTGTGGTTATGACGGGGGTAGGGAGGGAGGGAGGGAGAGGGTTTTTTACCGATTAATTAGCTGAAAAGAACTGCTTTAGGTGAAGGGAAGGACAACACTCAATACATGGAAGGTCAGCTCAAGTGGACTGGACTGGACCAAAAGCAAAGAAGTTCCCGGGATAAAATGAATGCTTCAAAGATCAGCGGAGCGGGGGCGGAGGTTTGGGGACCATGGTTTAAGGGGACTTCTAAGTCAATTGGCAAAATAATTCTATTATGAAAACATTCTGCACCCCACTTTGAAATGTGGCATCTGGGGTCTTAAAAGCTAACAAGCGGCCATCTAAGATGCATCAATTGGTCTCAACGCACCTGGAGCAAAGGAGAATGAAGAACACCAAGGTCACACGACAACTAAGAGCCCAAGAGACAGAAAGGGCCACATGAACCAGAGACCCACATCATCCCGAGACCAGAAGAACTAGTTGGTGCCCGTCCTGAATCAATGACTGCCCGGACAGGGAGCACAACAGAGAACCTCTGAGGGAGCAGGAGATCAGTGGGATGCAGACCCCAAATTCTCATAAAAAGACCATACTTAATGGTCTGACTGAGACTAGAGGAATCCCGGCGGTCATGGTCCCCAAACCTTTTGTTGGCACAGGACAGGAACCATCCCCGAAGACAACTCATCAGACATGAAAGGGAATGGACAGTGGGTAGGAGAGAGATGCTGATGAAGAGTGAGCTAATTATATCAGGTGGACACTTGAGACTGTGTTGGCATCTCCTGTCTGGAGGGGGGATGGGAGGATAGAGAGAGTTGGAATCTGGCAAAATTGTCACGAAAGGAGAGACTAGAAGGGCTGACTCATTAGGGGGAGAGCAAGTGGGAGTACGGAGTAAGATGTATATAAACTTATATGTGACAGTCTGACTTGATTTGTAAACGTTCACTTGAAGCTCAATAAAAGTTAATAAAAAAAAAAAAGCCATTAGGCTCAATGAAATTTTCCAACAAAAGCTTCGTGGTGCAATAACTGATGGCTAGAAGCCAAGATGGGGCTATTCCTTGAGTGTCCTTCACAAACTCATTTGACATTTCAAAACCCAGATGCTCATCTATAAAATGAGGGTATATTATTATCAACCCTATGCTGGTGTTGAAGTGTTACAGAAGATAAATCATTTTAGCAAACAGTTCTTGCCACAATATGTTATGGTTATCAGAGATTGAAATTTTTGCTTATGATATGAGGATAAAGAATATGTGCATTGTATCATGCTAATAATGATTGCATGGGAAACAAGATACTCAGAGTCTATTTATGCTTTTAATCAAGGAGATGTAGATCATTCCTAGTGCTCTGCGGCTTTGCTGTTCCTCTCTCTTTTGGCATGTGTGGGGAGATTGCCCACCTCTCATCCCTTCACAGCAGGTATGCCCATGGAGTTATTCAGCCAATGAAATGGGAGCAGAATGACTGGTAGACATATGAAGAATCATTGTTCAGTCCTTTATACTCTCTTCCTCTAAGAGGCAGGCCCATGACTAGAAAAATTTGCATTTTTATACTCAAAATGATTTTATGTTGTTTTTTAACAGTTAAAACTGTTATGACTCCCTTTCTTTTCAAATGAACATCAGAGCTTCTTTTCACATGAATGCTTTGTCTTCTTTTATTGTGACTCTCCTTGAAGTTACAATGTTTATTTGAATCTCTTTTCAAGTATATTTTACATTGTTTATTCTTACCCATTTTCAAAATATATACTTGAATTGCTTTTTAATTATTTATTATGTTTGATTATCTCTGAGTTCAAGGGTGTCTTTCTTCTGTGGATGCCAAAACTCCTCTGGAAAGATGTCCCGGGAGCCGTGTGGATTATACCCATATTTTTTAAACATCTCATGATGCAGATGTGGTCAAGTCCAAGGTTTATTCATCAACTGGCTTCTGATTTATGAGTGAGCACATCATGTCTTCCTACTTGGAATTTTTAAAAAATAAATGCTTAATGTCATTTATATCTCTATGACTAGGTACTTACGTTATAAAGGAAGGACATTCAGCGGGGAGCCCTCTTCCTCACTGACCCACATTTTATAGATATTGTGAATTTGAAATATATTTTTTAAGCCATTAAGATTTTGGGGTTATTATTTACTGTGGTATAATCTCCTGCTATTGGCTGATACTATTGAACATTGAAATTATTTTTTTCAGGTACCTGACACTCTCCAAAAGAAAAATAACATTATTTTTAACCCCTCAATTGCCTTAATGGGTTTATGGGTCAAACCAAAATCAAACCCAATTGCTGTTGAGTGTATACCTACTCCAGAGCATCAATATAGGACAGAGCAGAACTGCCCCGCAGGGTTCCAAGGCCATCCTGTATTTTTATAAATAACCTGTGCCTTCTAATTTTGTTTGCCAACCCCTATGTTTTTTTGCCAACCACTCCCTCACTCCTGTGATGCATTTTTGTAAGCACACTATGGCAATTTTTTTACAACATGTAAAAAAAATATATTGGTTTGGCTGTGTTTATGAAAATGCCTCATGGGTTGAGGGAGCAGTTGGCAAGCAAAAATAGGACACTTGACTTATTTGCTTAAAAATACGGTAATCTTTAGGGAAGCAGAATGCCGCATCTTACTCCTGAGTCGTCGCTAGAGGGTTTGAACTGCCAACCTTTCAGTTAGCAGTGGAGCACTTACCTACTATGCCACCAGGGGTCCTTCAGATCTATAGGCATGTGATAATAACTTCTAACATAAAATTGGTGCATTCCCTTAATTAACCTAGAAAATAATGTTTAAAGCATTTAAGAAGTATATGTATCCCCAAACCACTTGATCTTATTTTTTTAATTGTAGTAAGTATATACATATATACATACAACAAAATGTTTATCATTTCAACACTTTTTGCATGTAAAATTCAGTAAAGCAAATTGAACATATTTTTAAGAAAATTTTGGTCTAATACTAAATATAACATATCTACATATTTTTCTTACCGTATTAGGGAAGCCCTGTAAAGTGTTTCTCATCCCTTCATACACAACCACACCCCACCAAACCCACTCCTTTTCCACCGAATACCTTTTCATGATATTTTTATGGTCTTCAAAACAGCATATATTTTCATAATTATTTTGAGAATGAATAAATGACTGAATATTTTCATTTCCTTTATAATACTAAATGTTACATATCAAAATAAATGAGTGTTCTTCATAGATTTATCAAAATTTTAACTGTCAATAAACACAGAAGATGAAGTTTAACATAAAATATTGTTAAGGATAACATTTCAGGCCTGAAATAGTGGGAACTTTTGACTTGTCAAACACGTATGACTAGGGATTTCTTAATCATAACATTAGATCTCTTACTCAACTGCCAATTCAAATCATTAAAAACCCTCAGCTTTTGATAAACAATACATATTAATGATTTTATATATTAAATTTACATAAAGTACATCTATATAATTCCAACCAATAATCTCAATTTACTGCTGAAAACATAAATTTCAACTAAAAACTTAGGGTTTACCTACGCAATTTCCTGTAAATTGCCTGATCAAAATATTTTCTCATGATTTTCCTGATGGCACATTTTATTTGTTCATTTCTAAGACTATAGATTACTGGGTTGAAAAGGGGGGGAATTATGGAATAGAATACAGAAAGGATCACATCCCAGATGGTTGCAGAGATTCTAGATGGCCTTAGGTACACATAGAAGCCTGAAGTGAGGAAGACTGACACCACGAGGATATGAGGGATGCAGGTGGAAAAGGCCTTTGCTCTGTTGTTTCCACTTGGGAACTTGAGCACAGTAGAAAATATGTGAATGTAAGACCTGATGATGAAGATGAAACAGCTTCCACCAATCCCCAGACCAGAGGCAAAGATCATCATCTCACTACCAAACGTGTCAGAACAGGAGAGCTTCAGCAGAGAGGGGATGTCACAGAAAAACTGATGAATAACATTGGAATGACAAAATGGCAGCCTGAAGGTGATGCCTGTTTGGAATCCTGAGTAGACCAGACCACTGAGGATGGAAGCCAGCGTCATCTGGACACAGACTCGAGGGTTCATGATCACGGGGTAGTGGAGAGGCTGGCAGATGGCCACATAGCGGTCATGGGCCATGAAGGTGAGGAACAGCAGCTCCACATATACAAAGAAAACCACTAGGAAAACCTGAGCTACACATCCTGCCTTTGAAATGACACTGCTGTCAAGCAGGTTGTTGACACATGAATTAGGGACTATTACAGAAATGTAACATGTATCCAAGATGGACAGATTCCTGAGGAAGAAGTACATGGGGGTGTGAAGGCTCTTGTCCAGGGTGGTGACAATAACAATGAGAAAATTCCCAATGAGAGCCACAAAATACATGAGAGAGAAGGATACAGCATGCAAAACCCGTAGTTCCCATTCATCAGAAAACCCCATCAGGAGAAATTCGATCATCATGGTGGAATTCAGCATCTCTCGGTGAGGCAGCTATACATGGGAGGCAATGAGAGAAGCCCTGAACACACGAAGACTTAAATTATGAGAAGATAGCTTTCAATTGATTTTTTTTTCTTGCCCCCTTCCTAATTCTAATCCCTACTGATGTTCCTAATATTTTGGAATGTCAATTTTGTATTGCTTCAGTAGTCCCCATAATATTCCTATTCCTACTGTAAGAGTGAAGTGAAAGTCACGACCACTTTGTCATAAACAACACACATATGTAGAAATATTTCTGTGTGAGTATGTAATTTTCTCATGATAAAACAGAAATATTGATGGAGTCCTTGGGTGACAAATGGTTAACATGCATGTTGCTAACCAAATGTTTGCATGTTTGCATCAAACCAGAGGTGTCTCAGAAGAAAGTCTGTGATCTTCTTTCAAAAAATCAGCCATTGAAAATCCTGTGGAGCACAATTCTACTCTAACACACGTGGAATCACCATGATTCAGAGTTGACTCTATGGCAAGGTTTTTTGTTTTTAATATACATATATGTTATATTGATATAGTTGGCTTTTGAAAGGAACTTTGGAGATAATGTAATTATACTGGATAATTGGAACAAAATATTTTAGAAGCTTTTCCAATTTTGCATTCTTGTTTTGAAGCTATGGACAATAAAACCTAAAATCAAACCCATAGGACAAAGTAGAACTGTCCATAGGGTTTCCAAGGAGCAGCTACTGGATTTTGACTGCCAAACTTTTGGTTAGCAGCTGAGCTCTTAAACACTATGCTACCAGGGCTCCCTATAGACAATACTGGGAAAAATAATCTCCTTCCTAGAATTAGTACTGTATGCATAATAATGTCAAAATTACCTTATTTTCTACCACTATAAAATACAATATTAAAATCATTTTGACTTTACTTACTTAAGCTGAGCAAGTAATGTAAGTAAGTCTCCTTACTTCATGCATTTACCCCACACTGGATCTGCTTCTCATTTTCTGTTAAATTCTTATTCTTCTTCAAATTACCTTTCTAGTCACTTGTCTGTCTTGTAAAGAGAGATATGTCCCTCCCATTGGCAGAGTGTTCCTGCTGCCAGTTCCTCTTAGAACCTCTTGAAACTTCCCCTAATATTCTTTATCATCTTCAGTTTTCCAACTTTCTTTCTTTCCATTTGCTGAAAAACCAAAATTTCAGCAAAATTGTGCATGATACCTTACAGTACTGCTTTAGCTTTTTCTTTCTTTCACCTTAAATTACTATTTTGTTTATCTTCATTTTTATCTTTAACCTTTTAAATAATGTAAAAATTTCCATTTCACTAAAATATCATCCTACTTCTTTACCTATATGGCTTTTGGTGCAGAGAAGGAAGTTTTTTACCCCCATTAACCTATTGCCATCAAGTTGATTCCAACTCATAGCGACCCTATAGGACAGAGTAGAACTGCCCCATAGTTTCCAAGGAGTGCCTGGTGGATTCAAACTACCGACCTTTTGGTTAGCAGCTGTAGCACTTGGCCACTAAGCCACCAGAGTTCCCACTGCCACAAAAGACTTGTTTAAACAATTGCACTAACAGATCATATACTCTGGATACTTGTTTGAAGTTGGTTGAATAGAGGGGATAAAAACAACAATCTGTGGTGATTACGAGCTCTGACTTCCAGTGATCTGGGTTGAAATAATGGTTGAATCACTGTGAAACTGGCATTTGAACTATATGTTAAGTCTTGATATTTTTATTAATCAGGGAAGAATGGTCCCTCTCTCACAGTATGTGGTCAGGATGAAATGTGAAGAAGTGTGTAACAAGTTTAGTAAAATGCTCAGGACAGCACAAATGTCCCTTGTTATCTTTAGAAGCACTGCTATTATTGTTGTTTTGAACCATTACTTTTAGAGCATGTACTCCTGTCAGATGCTTTAGGATACAGGTAACATGGTTGTTAGTTGCAGTTGAGCTGCTCCAACACGTGGAGACCTGTGTATAACAAAACTAAACTTTGCTCAGTCCTGTGTCATATCATTTCTAAGTCTCTCAATGAGGCTAAAAGGTAGTTTTGTATTCCTTTTTACAGAGCACAAAAGACCTGCTCAAGTTCAACAGGTGCTGTTTCTCTCACCAAACAGTTCCCCGTTTTGTGATCTTCACACCTTTGCTGCATTCAATAGGCAAATGGTTACCCAGGACCTCTGTCCAATTCAATAGCTCTTTTAGTTTTCAAACAATGTCTTCAAATTTTCATGAAGATGAACTAATTGCAGTCTGTTTAAAACATGCCTCATATATTAAGCACATATAGCATATTTCCAAAACATTTTTAAGCAAGACTCATTTTCCTATAGATAAGTTAGCAGAAACTTGGCTGAAGAATAAGGGACAGGACATTTGGGACTGATCACCATTACTTTTCTGTCATGTAAAGTTAACAACAAACTTCACCCAAAACATATTTCCTTCCCCTGTAAAAATAAGATAATAATCTTTACTCTTGTTATCAATTTAAATAACATACATTCATTTATTCATTCACCAAATATACACTTAGTGCTGCTACAGGCTAGGAGTATATCTGAAGAATAAACAAAACAGAAAAGTCTCTAAACTCATGAAACAAATATTTTATTAAAAGAGGTGCAGTCTGAACAGTTAACTATTAAGAAAAAATAAACTTTTGCAGATAGTTTTAAGTGCTTTGAAGAAGATCGAAATGGATGATATGACAGAGAGGACGGGATGGATGTGATTGCGCGGGGTGGGTTTTTTCAGGTAACTGCAAGTGATTTTCAACAAACTGCTATGGAAGTAAAGACACATATTTTTACTTTTCCCCACCAAACTAATGGTTTCTCTTTTGCCTTGTGTAGAGAAAAGTCCAGCATGTGTCTTTTGAATTGATTAAATAAGATAGAGTGACGCTTTATTTCCCAGGCCAAATAATACTTTGGAAATTTTTTTTCCCTGATTTGCTTTCCCCACAAATGTGTTTGAGTGAGACACAGAACTAATGCTGCTAGAGGCTTAAAAACAGGTGTGAGGTAATTATCTAATGGTGAGAGAAAAACTAAGATTCTGCCAACAAACATTTAAATATACATTTTTTGTCTTATTTCATGGCTACAATTTTAATATTTTGAAACATTTTTTCATTGTTAGTAAACTACTGAATTACCTAATAGGAAGATTTTTGCTCCACAAAAGTAGAAAAATATATATTTTTAGTTAGGTAGGGTTTGAAATAAAACCATTTTTATAGTATTATATCATATTTTTTAAATCTCTAGAAAAATCTCCTGAGATATATTCTTAAGTGTGAAGGAAAGATGGAAAATCATGTGTGTGCTATAAATTTTTTTTTTAAATAAAACAGGAAAAAATAACTAGAAAGAGATAGATGGAAAAAGAAACAGGTGGAAATAAATAAAAAATGTAAATATAAAACATAGGCACTCACCAAGGGATCCTATACTGCCTGGTAAGGAAGGTAAGGAAGAGACTTTTATTTTCATTTTTTTTTTTATCCTACTGAATATTAGTGATTCATAACATACACATTTTTAAACTTAAAACCTGGAAAAAAGTTAACTGGATTATGAGAATTTTGTTATTATACTTGTCTTTATTAAAAATTCAGTGTATATAGTCACATTTTTAGGATATTATCAAGGTTATCCCTTTACTCATATCAGTTAGGCTACATAACAGAGTTACCATTCTGAGACCATTTTCTAAGTATTAACTGGAATACTTCCTAGGGAAGCCACAATTTGTGTTTCAAAACAACATCACCATCATGCTCATCCTGGAAATTTAACCTACACTCCTTCAGATTAGGGACTAAAAGGTACTAAAACGGCATTATACTGGTGGTTCAGATTAAAAGACAAGGTTGATGGACTGATGATACCCAGTGTGCACAACTCATGATTAGTGAAGAAAATCTGCAGTATATAGAACTCAATTCCCATGTTATTAACAAGTTTCAATTTATGTGTATGAAACATCTGTATTTCTTTTGAAGCAATTGCATTTTACCCCATAGACATCATTCCTATATACCAGATTTAAATAACCAAATATTTCTTCTCCTGAAGCAAATAATTTTTTGATAATTAGTCAAAGTCTGAAAATTAAAAGAGGTTGTATTTACACAAACAAGACACATTAGGGTTTTTCATTATTAACTAGTCATTCACCATCAGTAAACAGCATATTTATTGATAACTTACTTAAAAGAAATACATGCCTAATTTTGTGAAAATAGATCAGGCCCTTTATATACATATTAGCGCTGCCTAAGTTTCTTTTCTTGTGTATTTAGATGTTTGAGGTCTTCTGAAAATGGAGTTATGGTTTCTGCTATAGCATCACCAGAAACCTTTATTACTATATTAAATTAGGTAAGAAGTTTCAGACTGCCTTAGTTTGAAAGTAATATACATTTGAAACATACATTGATTACTCCAATTTTATATTTATCCAACAAACTATTTTAAACTCGACTTTCTACCTGGTAAAGTAACATACTTCCAAGAACATAAACTTATAGAATGTAAAATCTGGTCTGTCTCTTGCCTGCAAACTTATCCTCAATTTTCTTAATCATAAAACACAGTAGTAATGTGTGCCTTAGATGTTTATTGTAGGGAAACATTTTCAAAACTAGGAGACATTTGAAAAAGTAGGTATTTTAAAGGAAATTCTTCAGTTTATTGAAACTTATTTTCTAGGTAAGTAAATTTGCCCCTCTATATAATCATTTTTTAGAAACAAAAGTAAGAATTTGAATCCTTTTTCTAATTGGAAAGTGTCAAAGAATATTCTCCACAGCATCACTGATTGGATTACATTTTCCTGAAGAGGAAATAAGTACAATATGAAAGATACATTTTTGTACTTTTTAGAACTAAAAGAAGAACACATTGATTAATGATTTAATTGAATTATTCATGCAATCATCCATTTATTTATATATTCATGTGTTGTCATTCAAGAAAGTATGACTGAGAGCCTAACATTTCTCAGCTCTTCATTAGGATTAACCCTTTTCTGTCAATTCAATCCTGACCCCTAGTGACCACATAGGACAGAGTAGAAGTGCCCGCCAGGGTTTCCAAGGCTGTGATCTTTCTGGAAGCAGAATCCCACACCTTTCTCCACGGAGTGGCTGCTGCTCTGGAACCACTGACCTTGTGGACGTCAGCCAAACGCTTAGCCGCTGCGCCACCTGGGCTACTTGGATTAGAGATTACAACCTAGTTTTTAACGTGGTATTTAAATTCTGCACATAGGCATATAATGTAGTCCCTTTTAATTTTTCAACTAGTTAAATATTCTACTTTATATTTATGAACTTTTATCCCTGCATTATAATTTTGTTTTGGGGGGCAGTCTTAAGCATACTCTGCCCTCCTCCCCCAAACTTGTCGACTGATTTACATAGAGTTACTAAACTGTTTTGGGGGCGTTGAATTTTCAATTGGTTGTTACTATAAATAAAACTACTCATTTTATTTTGGACACTTTAACTCACCTGAACTCCCACAGTCCTTGATATGATGGAAATGGTAGTAGCATATTGCTCATTGTTTCACTGCTTTGTTTTGGCTCATGACTGCCAGCTGACATTTTTGTTTACTTTGAATAACCAATCCAGTGTTATGAAATATTTGGTTTGACTAACATTTCATTGAAACGGTATGATAGAGTGTTATACTGGTACCTATACACAGTATTATTTTTAATTTCAATTCATCGTGTCTTCCCAAACAAGAGAAGAAGTTTGTGCAAAGCAGTGAGGTGAAGCATCAGTATGGAAGCAAGAATAGGGTCAAAATGATGGTAATCATGAAAAAGTACTCACTATTTTGTGCCCTGGATAGAGGAAAACTTTCTTAATTGTAGTTTATCCCAAACAGGCTATCAATTGTAGCTTATCCAAATGTGCAAAGTACTGGCTAAAACACCAGTGTTTATTTATAGACTGCAGTAGTAATACTGTAGACTAACCGTGGCCATAGAGTTTCCACTTCCATAAATATGTGGCAACTAACATGTCATCACAATCAAGGCCTTTGGGATCTCGACCCTGAACATCTAGCAGTCACCAGAGTTTTGGGAGGAGCTCAGGAGATCATTGCCTCTTGGCAGTAGATGAATTGGACCCAATTAAAGCTCATGTGTGGACACTAGTGTTGTACATCTGGAAACACTAATAAACACAGATCTCATAAACTGCCTTTCAGAGAAATGGACTTTCATGACTAGTTTTATAGTAGTATAAAAACCATGGAAATCTTGATTACCTCACGATTCAGAAAGTTTATAAGGAGAGAATTGATGGATTATGCTTTGTGGTCTAGAAAGAGCTCTGCGGTAAACCTCAGCAAAATTACCTCAGCTGCAAGTTGGACAAACATTACTCTCCTAATCTTTTCTTCAGAAACCCTGGTGGCATAGTGGTTAAGTGCTACGGCTGCTAACCAAAGGGTCAGCAGTTTGATTCCACCAGGCGCTCCTTGGAAACTCTATGGGGGAGTTCTACTCTGTCCTATAGGGTCGCTATGAGTCAGAATCAACTTGACGGCACTGGGTTTGGTTTTGTTTTTTTGAATCTTTTCTTCTAGAATCCCAGGCTATGCAGAAATGAGACAACAAAATGGGTGCCCACAGGAGTAAACAGGCATTTATATACCTATGTAAAGAATAATTACAAGTAGGTAATAAAAAAGATTCTCCATTGGGAGGGGGACAGTGGTGGTTCAGTGTCAGGCTCCTTGCCTTCCGTGTGGGAAACCTGGGTTCAATTCCTAGCCAGTGCGACTCATTGCAGCTACCACCTACTTGTCAGTTAAGTCTTGTGTGTTGCTGTGATGCTGAACAGGTTTCAGTGAAACTCTGCAGCTAAGATGAGCTAGGAAGAAAGGCCTGGCAATCTACTTCTGAAAATCAACAACCAGGTAAAACCCTCTGGATCAGAACTATTCCATCTGCAAATGGTCATGGGGATTGCATAGGACTGGGCAGCATTTTGCTCTGTTGTGCATGGGTCCCATTAATCAGAGGCTGACTCGATGACAGCTAACTACAACAATCATCAGGAAGGAAGTGTATTTAATGCCCAGTGCTCACACTGACATTGACTGTGGCTCTCTAAACAGCATTGGCTTATGAGGGTACAATGCGGGACTCCTGTGGATCAGAGGAATTGCCAGTCTCTTCAGCTTTAATCCATTGCCCATTACGTGGTTACCTCACCATTCAACTAATGACTATTGTGCACCTATTTTTTATGCACTATTTTGGAAATGCTAAATAAATCAGACGACAAAATAATAGCAATAACAACAAGTATCTCTGCCATCGTGGACCTTTAAATTTTTATTGTGTACGTGTGTGTGGAGGGGAGAAGGAAGATAGGCTTTAAATTAAATAAAATCATTAAATACATTGTTGTGGATAGCAGAATTAGAAGGTAATAAATGTAATAAAAAGAAAATAGAATGGCTTAAGGGAGATGAAATTTTTAAATGGGTGATCAAAGAAAACTTGATAGGTGCTCTTTGAGCAAAAATATGATTATTAAGGGAGCAAAGTATTAAGACGAATAAGGGAAGAGCATTCCAGGAATAGGAAGAGAAACCTGATATCAGGTCATAGGTGGTTTCCTTGAAGAACAGGGAGAGTTAATTTTGGAGCTGGTAGATGAAGGGGATTGCAACAAATCTGCTTCTTCATTGTCAATCAGAAACACTGCCTTTGGTTCTTAGGGATGAATTCCCACTTATACTATGTGTGTGTGTATATATATATATAGTTTATATTTTAAAAATGGAAAGAGACTTTAGAGAATGTTTACACAAATGAAAAGTAAGGGAAAGAGTGGTGAGGACAGAACTAGAAACCAGACATCCTAAAACATACCTACCTCATTTTGTAGCTTTGACTTTGAGCCATGTAATTTTTTACATAATTAAAAACAGAAACGTTTTAATCCAGAACTTACTAACCAATGTAGAAGTTTCCAAACAGCTGGCTTCCCATGCACACTTTCTGCAGAATACATTTAGTTTATCAGTTTGTTCATTTCACTGGGTTATTAAGAGGCGTGCATAAGTAAAGACCCTTTGAAAACTCTTAAGCTAAATGAAATATTGATAGGCTTACTTATCTGCTTACATTCTCATATTCTTTCCCCAAATCAAAGAAAGAACATTGAGCCCTCTCCTATTGCCATGATCCAAATTTTTCTGAACAGACAAAATGCTTCAAGACATCAACAATCCCTATCAAAGAGGAAGCAATATTAGAGAATTTCATAAACACTTAAAAAACAAATAACTAATATATTTTAACTAGACATGAGGATAAAAAATAGTAACTTTGAAATTATTTTTCCAATCTGGCACAACATTGACACAGTGCTGATATTTGCATCCCTTCTGAGTTTCTACTAAGTCTTTCAAATTTTTAAACTCTACTTTTGCTTATTCACTAGCATTGTAATATGATTTCTTCATATTTATATCTTGTACCTTTAGTGTTAATTTAATTCTTAGATATTTTATACTTTTTGTTCCTCCTGATGTTTGGGTATTTAAAGGTATATTTTCCAAATATTTTTTTTTATATGTAAATGTCGTTAACTTCTATCTGTTAGTATATATCCAGACATTCCACTGAATTCATAATTTTTAAAAAAATTATTTATGTTTAGTTATTTATTTTGTTTTCTATGTAAACTACAACTAAACATATAAAGGATAATCTTACATCTATCTTTCCAATGTTCATAATGCCTATAGTTTCTCATGATTAATTGTTTTAGATGATATGTCTTATAGAGTGCTCAATAATAGTGGTGATAAGTAATGCAGGGAGACACCACAGTTCGTTGGTTATGGAGCCAGAATGCCTGGGCTTGTGCCCTGACACTGCCATTTACTAGTTGTATGATGATTACCTTTTCATGAAATGTCTCTCCTGCCTTGGTTTCCTCACTGAAAACATATGGGAATAATAATGTGGGAATAGAAGTAAACATTTATGTACAAAAATAAAAATATTTAGAAAATAGACTTCCAACATGGCACCATAGACAAAAGCACCACAGCATCCCTCCATAGCAACAATACTAAAAAAAAAAAAAAAACACAATAGCAAAGACCCCCCAAAACTAAGTAAAACAGAGAGAAAACGCCATTCCTGGAACCTTAAGTGTCAAATGAAGAGATAATAAACTCAGCCAAACACCGAATAGAGTAAGAAGCTGACAGAGGAGACAGAGAGTGAGGAGAGATATGTGCGGAGCGCCCCTTCCAGCTAATGCAACACAGACCTGCCATCTTGGACTCCTGTCGGGAATCAGCGAACAGGGAGCACGGGAAAGTAGCTTCACTGAGCTCCCAGCAGGAGACAGGGCATCTAGTAAACAGTGATACACAGTTTTTCACACCCGTAGTCCACTCCCCATTGCTCTTTCTCCAAGGTTCCTGGCTGGCTGCAGTGGTTCAGCTGGTTGGGAAGTGCAGTGTTAGTGCTGTTTGGATTTGCCCCACCTACGTAGGAGACCAGTGGACAGGGAGTACGGGAAAGCAGCTTCATGAAGTTCCCAGCAGGAGACAGAGCACCTCGTAAGGAGCGATATACGCTTTCCTAACCCCCACTCTTAATCCTCTGCCCCCTTTGGCTCCTCTGCTTCCCACCAGCCACACTCTCTTGGCCTGGAGGCACCTGCTTTGGCCTCAGACCACTTGGATTCACCTGCCCACATTGGCCTGCCCCCTGAACTGGTGTTTCTTCTTTCCATTTCTTTTGGTTTCTTCCATGCTTCCTACCACCTCCCCCGCCTTTTTCTTGAACAACTGGCTCCATGTGTCATCTTTACTTCTTTTTGAAAGGCTGTGAAGCCCGCTTAACTGGGGAATCACTCCCCTAGCCCCTGACACCACGTTGGTGTGATCCCTGGGGCCGTTTTTTTTTTTTTTTTTTTTGCTTTGATTTTTTTCTGCTTTGTTTTGTTTGTTTTCTTTTTTCTTTTCACGGCTTGGGAGCACCTTCTAGCCAGGCTGCACTGTAGGTCTTAGGAGCCACTCCCCCAATCCACCCAGGCGCCTAGGTGGGATACTTGGGAGCATTTCTTTCTTTTTTTCCTTTTCTCTGTATTTTTCTCTTTCTCACTTTCTTCATTTCCCAGTTCTCGTCTCTCTATATTTACCTTCTTTTTCTGTCTCCTGAATACCTGGTGCTGTGTGACATCTATACTCCCTCTAGCAAGGCTATACTGCTCAGCCTGGAAGCCATTTCCCTGTCTTTGTGGTCCCACTGGTGGGACTCCTGGGGGCTTTTCTTTCTTTTCCAAATTTTTATCTAGTTATTTTTTTCTCTTTTTCCCCCTTTTGCATTCCTTCCTTTCTTATCTCTCCTCTCCAATGGCAAGCTCCCTTTGCACTCTTTTTTTCACTTTGTTTTTGGCTCCTCTTTCTCTCTCTGTCTCCTCTTTCCCACACCCCTATTATCTCCACACATTACAACATTCCTCCTATTTCTTGCCTACCTGCACTGTGCACTGTGCATCACACTCACAGGCAGCACAAGCATGGCCTATGGGAACCTGCCCAGCACTGATTCCTGGCCCACCCTGTCAGCCCTAGTACTTGCCACAAACAACCCATCCCAGGCCCTCCCCTTTAACAGGACCTGCGCTGCTGCACCATACCAGAGTGACCAGCACTGCCCATTGGACAAGGAGGTGAAAAGTATTGTGACTACAGAGAAGCAAACCACAAAGAACTCACAGCCAGCCTGCTCAGACATAACCAAATAACACAAAAAGTAGGCTGAAACAAAGAAATCTACAATCAAGAAGTTAAGAAAATAACTACCAAATGTCCCATGAGCAGCAGACAATATCAAAACATACAAAAAAACAGGAAAGGATGGTTCTAGTAAAAAAAAAAAAAAAAATTTTTTTTTTTTAAGTTCTAGTAGGCATCCAAAATAAAACAATAGTTGACTTTCCAGTACAAGAAAAGGTACTAGAACTACCTGACAGGGAATTCAAAACTCTAATATTCAGGGCAATCCGAGAGCTGAAGCAAAAAGCAGACAAGAATGAGTAAAAAAAAAATAGACAAATTAATGGAAAATACAGATAAAAAAATGAATTAATTCAGGAAAATAATACAGGGAAAAAAATGCCAAAATAAATTCACAACTAGAAATCATACAAAAAAAAATTAGAAATCCAAAAATAAACTCAATATTTCAGAAATGGACAAGGTCATAGAAAAGCTGAGGAGCAGGTGTGAAATGCTGGGAGACAGGATCAGTGAAATTGAGGACAAACACTTGGATATAACTCTGTTTGAGGAAAAATCAGAAAAAAGAATGAAGAAACCCTGAGAATGATGTGGGGTACAATCCAAAGCAATTTTTCTGAGTGATTGGAATTCCAGAACAGGAAAAGAAAATGGAAAACGCAGAGAGGATCATTGAAGAATTGCTGACAGAAAACTTCCCTAATATCATGAATGATGAAAAGTTGACCATCCAAGAAGCTCTACAAACTCTATATAGGATACACCCCAAAAGAAAAACACCAAGGCGTATCATAATCACATGCACTAAAACCAAAGACAAAGAAAAAAATCCTGTGAGCAGCTTGAGAAAAACAGAAAGTGACATACAGAGGAGAAACAATAAGACTAAGCTCTGATTATTCAGCGGAAACCATGCAGCCAAGAAGCCAATGGGATAACATATAGAAAACCTTGAAAGAAAACAACCTTGCTTGCTGAAAGCAAAAAGGACTCAAAACACTTACTGATAAAGATTAAAGACCACAGCCTTCAGTATGAATTATACCTCATCATAAAGAAAACAAAAATCCTCACAACTGGACCAATAAGCAGCATGATGATAAATGGTATAAAGATTGATGTTGTCAAGGATTTCATTTTACTTGGATCCACAGTCAACACCCACGGAAACAGGAGTCAAGAAATCAAATGATGTCTTACATTGTGCAAATCTGCTGTAAAAGGTCTCTTTAAAGTGTTAAAAAGCAAAGATGTCATTTTGAGGACTAAGGTGCATCTGACCCAATCCATGGTATTTTCTATTGCCTCAAATGCATGCAAAAGCTGGACAATGAATAAGGAAGATCAAAGAAGAATCGATGCCTTTGAATTATGGTGTTGGCAAGAATATTGAATATACATGGACTGCCAGAAGAATGAACAAACCTGTTTTAGAAAAAGTACAGCCAGAATTCTCCTTAGAAGCAAGGATGGCAAGACTCCGTCTCACATACTTTGGACATGTTATCAGGAGGGACCAGTCTCTGAAGACGACATCATGCTTGGTAAAGTAAAGAGTGAGTGAAAAAGAGGAAGACCCTCAATGACATGGCCTCAAACAGTGGCTGCAACAAAGAACTCAAACACAGCAATTATTGTGAAGATGGCACAGGACTGGACAGTATATAGGGTCTGTTGTACCTAGGGTTGTTATGAGCTGGAACCAACTTGACAACACCTAACTACAAAAAGAAGGAAACCCACATTAGGTTTATCTAATTAATCATTCTAGTCAATAGATACCTTTGTGAGAACAAAACTTCAAAACAGATTTTTGACTAAAGTGATTTGGCTGCTACTCTAGTAATTATGATTGTAAATATTTTGTTGAAGAAACAGGCATACAGAATAATTTACACAGTTTGCTTAATCTTTTTTTCAGGAACTGTGATTAGCTTGGGGTTGGAAAAGATAGTCGTCTAGGGTGCAAGGCCACTAAATCATGTGTTGAGTTTTGTCTCTGGAGTCAGTTCACAGAATTTGGGAGCTGATCAAGGGAAAAATATATGATCATTAGGTGGCAGTAACATGCCACAAACATTATTTGGAAACGCTTTGAAAAATTTGAATGTGGGGAAGTTCCACATTCAAGTGCAATTGTTGATTGCAGTTTTATGGAGTATACATAACAGAAAACCTCTATATGGCTAAAAATACTCTTGGTGGATATGTTTTTATAGCAACGGAATGCATAAAACATTTGAGCTTGGCAGTGGTGGGGTTTTGAGTTAATAGAGTCCCAGCCTGCTGAGAAGTAAACAACATATGGTCAATACACAGAGTTCACATTTGCCTCATTTATGTAACAGTCTTCCAGCTTTGATTTCCTCTCTCTCATGACAATGGAAAAAGGAACAGCTCTGCAGGAGTCAGAAGCACTCAGCACTTTAAATATGTCATGCCACTAGAGTTTGACTATAAAGTGTCTCAGTGAGTATCTCTTTGTGATTATCTTTCTTGAAGTTTGTTGTACTTCTTGGATATGTAGATTCACGTATTCATCTAATTTTGGAAATTGTCAGTCATTATTTTTTCATATTTTTTTCCCTCCCTTATTCGTCTAGGACTCTCATTATGCATTTGCTGAAAAGCTTGATGGTATACAACACCTGTTCATTTTTCTTTATTCTTTGTACTCCCTGCATCACAGACTAGATAATTTTAACTATCTTCAAGTTTGCTGACTTTTTTTTCTCTTCGCAGCCAAAATCCGCTGCCTAAACCTTCTGTTAATTTTCTTTTAATTTCAGTAATGATACTTTCAGCTCTGGAATTTCTACTATTTATATATATATATATATATATATATATATATATAGTCTTTGTTGTGTATTGTATTTGTAGTCTTTGTACATTAGGTAGTGTTCAACTATTGTTTTCACTGAGCTGTTCTTGAATGTATGGAAGGAAAACAAAACAAGACTCCCCTCTTTGAAGATTGTCCATAAGTTCCCCTACTGTTGTTAATTTGTCTCTGTACTAATTTAGTCTTTGCTTGGTTGCTATAAACCTTAACATTTTTCACAGTTTCCTCAAAGCTAATTCTGATACTTTTTGTTCACTTTTTCCTGTGTTTCTGTGGAGGGATGGCCCTTTGGTGCTACCTACTTTACCATTTCCATAACATCATTTTCTGTATTTTTCTTAACACCAATTCAAATCATAGCTACTATTTTTTTTTTATTGTGCTTTAAGTGAAAGTTTACAAATCAAGTCAGTCTCTCATATAAAAATTTTTATAAAAATTTTTTTTTATATACTCCCAGTTGCTCTCCCCCTGATGAGACAGTACACTCCTTCTCTGCACCCTCTATTTTCACATCCATTCAGCCAGCTTCTGACCCCCTCTGCCTTCTCATCTCCTCTCCAGACAGGAGCTGCCCACACAGTCTCATGTGTCTACGTGATCCGAGAAGCTCACTCCTCACCAGTATCATTTTCTATCCTGTAGTCAAGTCCAATCCCTGTCTGAAGAGTTGGCTTTGGGAACGGTTCCTGTCTTGGGCTAATAGAAGGTCTGGGGACCATGACCTCTGGGGTCCTTCAAGTCTCAGTCAGACCATTAAGTCTGGTCTTTTTACGAGAATTTGAGGTCTCCATCCCATTGCTTTCCTGCTCCCTCAGTGGTTCTCTGTTTTGTTCCCTGTCAGGGAAGACATCCATTGTAGCTGGGCACCATCTATTTCTTCTGGTCTCGGGGTTATGCAGTCTCTGGTTTATGTGGCCCTTTCTGTCTATTGGGACCATAATTACCTGTGTCTTTGGTGTTCTTCATTCTCCTTTGACACCAACTGATGCATCTTAGATGGCCGCTTGCTAGCTTTTAAGACCCCAGACATCACTCTTCAAAGAGGGATCCAGAATGTTTTCTTAATAGATATTATTATGCCAGTTTAACTAGATGTCCCCTGAAACCATGGTCCCCAAACCTCTGTCCCTGCTATGCTGGCCTTTGAAGCGTTCAGATTATTCAGAAAACTACTTTGCTTTTTGTTTAGTCCAGTTGTGCTGCCCTCTCCTGTACTGTGTGTTGTCCTTCCCTTCACCTAAAATAGTTCTTATCTACTACCAAATTAGTGAATACCCCTCTCCCCTGCTCCCTCCCCACTCTTGTAACAGTCAAAAAATATTTTCTTCTCTGTTGAAACTATTTCTGGAGTTCTTATAATCGTGGTCGCATACAATATTTCTCTTTTTGCAGCTGACTAATTTCACTCAGCATAATGCCTTCCAGATTCCTCCATGTTATGAAATCTTTCACGGATTCATCATTCTTTATTGATGTGTAGTATTCCATTGTGTGAATACACCATAATTTATTTATGCATTCATCCATTGATGGGCATCTTGGTTGCTTCCATCTTTTTGCTATTGTAAACAGTGCTGCAATAAACATCGGTGTGCATATATCTGTTCGTGTAAAGGCTCTTATTTCTCTAGGATATATTCCAAGGAGTGGGGCTACTGGATCTTATGGTAGTTCTATCCCTAGCTTTTCAAGGAAGCACCAAATCAATTTCCAAAGTGGTTGTACCATTTTACAATCCCATCAGCAGTGTATAAGTGTTGCAGTCTCTCCAAAACCTCTCCAACATTTATTATTTTGTGTATTTTGGGTTAATGCCAGCTTTGTTGGAGTGAGATGTCATCTCATTGTAGTTTTGATTTGCATTTCTCTAATTGCTAATGATCATGAGCATTTCCTCATGTATCTGTTAGCTACCTGAACAACATCTTCAGTGAAGTGCTGGTTCACATCTTTTGCCCATTTTTTAATTGGGTTATTTGTCTTTTTGTTGTTGAGTTTTTACAGTACAATGTATATTTTAGAGATCAGATGCTGATTGGAAATGTCATTGCTAAAAACTTTTTCCCAGCCTGTAGATAATCTTTTTATTCTTTTGGTGAAGTCTTTGGATGAGCCTACATGTTTGATTTTTAGGAGCTCCCAGTTATCTAGTTTCTCTTCTGGTGTTTGTGCATTGTTAGTAATGTTTTGTATACTGCTTATGCCAAGCATTAGTCCCCTAGCATTGTCCCAGTTTTTTCTTCCATGAATCTTATCAATTAGATTTTATATTTAGGTCTTTCTTTTATCATTTTCAGTTAGTTTTTGTGCATGGTGTGAGATATGGGTCTTGTTTCCTTTTTTTGCAGATGGATTTCCAGTTATGCTAGCACCATTTGTTAAACAGACTGTCTTTTCCCCATTTAACTGACTTTGGGCCCTTGTCAAATATCAGTTGCTCATATGTGGATGGATTTATGTCTGGATTCTCAATTCTGTTCCATTGGTCTATGTATCTGTTGTACCAGTACTAGGCTGTTTTGACTACCGTAGTGGTATAATAGTTTCTAATACCAGGTAGTTTGAGGCCTCCCACTTTGTTCTTCTTTTTCAGTAATGCTTTGCTTATCCAGAGCCTCTTTCCCTTTGATATGAAGTAGGTGATTTGTTTCTCCATCTCATTAAAAAATGTCTTTGGAATTCAGATTGGAATTGCATTGTATCTATAGATCGCTTTTGGTAGAATAGATATTTTTATAATGTAAAGTCTTCCTATCCATGAGCAAGGTATGTTTTTCCACTTATGTGGGTCTCTTTTGGTTTCTTGCAATAGTGTCTTGTAGTTTTCTTTGCATAGGTCTTTTACATCTCTGGTAAATTTATTCCTATGTATTTTATCTTCTTGCTGGTACTGTAAATTGTGTTGATTTGGTGATTTCCTCTTCGCTGATGTAGAGGAATCCAACTGATTTTTGTATGCTTATCTTGTATCCTAATACTCTGCTGAACTCTTCTATTAGTTTCAGTAGTTTTCTTGAGGATTCTTTAGGCTTTTCTGTGTATAAGATCATTTCATCTGCAAATAGAGATAATTTTACTTCTTCCTTACCATTCCAGATGACTTTATTTCTTTATCTAGCCTAATTTCTCTGGTTAGGGCCTCCAGCATGATGTTGAATAAGAGTGGTGATAAAAGGCATCCTTGTCGGGTTCCCAGTCTCAAGCGGAATGCTTTCAGACTCGCTCCATTTAAGATAATGTTGGCTGTTGGCTTTGTATAAATGCCCTTTATTATGCTGAGGAATTTTCCTCCTATTCCTATTTTGCTGAGAGTTTTTATCATGAATGGGTGTTGAACTTTGTCGAATGCCTTTTCTACATCAATTGATAAAATTATGTGATTCTTGTCTTTTGTTTTATTTATGTGATGGATTACATTAATTGTTTTTCTAATATTAACCCATCCCTGCATACCTAGCATGAATCCAACTTGGTCATGGTGAGTTATTTTTTTTTAATACGTTGTTGAATTCCAGTGGCTAGAATTTTGTTGACGATTTTTGTTTCTAAGTTCATGAGGGATATAAGTCTCTAATTTTCTTTTTTTTGTGTTGTCTTTACCTGGTTTTGGTATCAGGTATATGTTGGCTTCATTGAATGAATTTAGGAGTATTCCATCCTTTTCTATGCTCTGAAATACCTTTAGTAGTAGTGGTGTTAACTCTTGCCCGAAAGTTTGGCAGAACTCTCCAGTGAAGTTGTCCAGGCCAACGTTCTTTTTTGTTGGGAGTTTTTTGGTTTCCTTTTCAATCTCTTCTTTTTTTACAGGTTTATTTAATTGTTCTACCTCTGTTTGTGTTTGTTTAGGTAGCTAGCGTGTTTTTAGAAATTCTGTCATTTATTCTAGGTTTTCAAATTTGTTAGAGTACAAATTTTCATGCTAATCTAATATGATTCTTTTAATTTCAGCTTGGTCTATTGTAATATCACCCATCTCATTTCTTAATCAGGTTATTTGCTTCCTCTCTTGTTTTTCTCTTAAACAGTTTGGCACATGGTTTATCAATTTTGTTAATTTTTTAAAAGAACCAGCTTTTGGTTTTGTTAACTCTTTCAATTGTTTTTCTGTTCTTATTTCATTTAATTCTGCTCTAATTTTTATTATTTGCTTTTTTCTGGTGCCTGAGGGTTTCTTTTGTTGCTCTCTTTGTATTTGTTCAAGACGTAGGGATAATTCTTTGATTTTAGTCCTTCTTTTTGTATGTGTGCATTTATTGCTATAAACTGGCCTCTGAGCACTGCTTTAGCTGTGTCCAAAAGGTTCTGATAGGATGTGTTTTCATTCTCTTTGGATTCTATGAATTTCTTTATTCCATCCTTAATGTGTTTTATAACCCAGTCATTTTTGAGCAGGGTATTGTTCAGTTTCCAAGTGTTTGATTTCTTATCCCTGCTTTTTCTGTTATTGATTTTGCACTCTTATGGCCTTATGGTCAAAGAAGGTGCTTTGTAATATTTTGATGTTTTGGATTCTGATAAGGCTTGCTTTATGTCCTAATATGTGGTCTATTCTAGAGAATGTTCCATGTGCACTAGAAAAGAAAGTACACTTTGCTGCTGTCAGTGGAGTGTTCTGTATGTGTTTACGAGGTCATGTTGGTTGACTGTGGCATTTAGATCTTCTGTGTCTTTATTGTGCTTCTTTCTGGATGTTCACCAAAAGTGGTGTGTTGAAGTCTACTATAATTGTGGAGCTATCTCACTTTTCGTGCTGTTAGAGTTCATTTTATGTACCTTGTAGCCCTGTCACTGGGTGCATAAATATTTAATATGGTTATATCTTCCTAGTGTTTTGTCCCTTTAATCATTGTATAGTGTCCTTCCTTATCCTTTGTGGAGGATTTAACTTTAAAGTCTATTTTGTCAGAAATTAATATTGCCACTCCTCTTCGTTTTTGATTGTTGTCTGCTTGATATATTTTTTCCATCCTTTTAATTTTAGTTTGTTTGTTTCTCTAAGTCTAAGGTGTTTCTCTTGTAGGCAACACATGGACAGATTGTGTTTTTTTATCCATTCTGCCACTCTCTGTCACTTTATTGGTGCATTTGTCCGTTTACATTTAGCGTATTTATGGATAGGTATTTTTTTATGAGTTTAGTGCTGTCATTTTGATGTCTTTTTTTGTGCATTGTTGACAGTTTCTTGTTCCCACTTAATTTTTTGTGCTAAGTAGTTTGTTTTTATATATTGTCCTTTCCTCTCATTTGTTTTTGTTGATTTTGGTTTTGTATACTATTTTTTTCTTTTATTTTATTTTGATTTGAAAGATTGTTTCCTTTGCGGTTACCTTAATGTTTACCCCTATTTTTTGTAAGTTTAAACCTAATTTTTATTTCTTTATATCACCTTGTCTTCCTCTCCATATGAAAAATCTATGACATTTCTTAGTCCCTTTTATTGTGTTAATGTTGTAATCTTTTACATAAGGACACTGCTGTTTCCCTGTTTGAAGCATTTTTTTATCTTTGTTTATTTTTGTGATTTCCCTATCTGGGTTGACATCTGGTTGCTCTGTCTTGTGTTCTGGTCTTGGGTGGATATCTGATATTATTGATTTTCTAACCAGAGAACTCCCTTTAGTCTTCCGTTTATCTGGGTATGCCCTAATTTCACCTTCATATTTGAGAGACGGTTTTTCTGGATTTGTGAATCTTGGGTGGCAATTTTTTTCCTTTAATGCTTTATATAAGTTGTCCCATTGCCTTTTTGCCAGCATGGTTTCTGCTCAATAGTGCAAGCTTGTTCTTATCGACTCTCCTTTGTAGGTGACTTTTTTTTTTTTTTATCCCTAGCTGTTCTTAAAATTCTCTCTTTATCTTTGGTTTTGGCAAATTTGATTATAATATGTCTTGGTGACTTTCTTTTGAGATCTACCATATGTGGCATTCAATGAGCATCTTGGACAGATATCTTCTCAGCTTTCACAATATCAAGGAAGTTTTCTGCCAGCAAATCTTCAAGGATTCTCACTGCATTTTCTCTTATCCCTCCCTGTTCTGCTACTCCAATCACTCGTAGGTTATTTCTATTGATAGAGTCCCACATGGTTCTTAGTGTTTCTTCATTTTTTAAAATTCTTTTATGTGATTTTTCTTTGAATATATTGGTGCCAAATGGTTTATCTCTTGTCTCACTAATTCTACCTCCCTCTTCCTCAATTCTCCGCCTCTGACTTTCTATTGTGTTGTCTAATTCCATGATTTTATTGTTAATCTTCTGAATTTCTGATTCCTGTCTCTCTGTGGATTCTTGCAGCCTATTAAATTTTTGATTATGTTCTTGAAGAACCTTTTGAATTTCCTCAACTGCTTTATCTGCGTGTTGCTTAGATTTTTCTGCATTTTTCCTGATCTCCTTCCTGATGTCTTGAAGAGTTCTGTATATTAATCTTTTGTAATCATCTACATCTGATAATTCCAGGAAGGCACCTTCATCCAGAAGATCCCTTTGTTATTTGTTTGAGAGCTTGTTGAAGCAATCATGGTCTGCTTCTTTATGTGATTTGATATTGACTATTGTCTCTGAGCCATCTATAAGTTGTATTAGTTTATTTTATGTTTTCTTACTGTATCATAGCTTTTTGCTTTGTTTTGATATGCTCGAATAGGCTGCTTGAGTGAGCTAGCCTGATTATTTTCACCTTTGAAGCTCTAATGTCCTGTTACCAGATAGCTAGAGCTGTTATCAGGTATATAAGCCTAGAAGTCCATTCACTTTTCTTGGATAAATTTATCTCAGATGTGCAGGTAGTTGGTGATCAAGTTTGCAGTACAGGCTCTGTCCTACAGTTTTAGAGGGGCAGGGGTGATTGGTGTAGGTACAGGCATCTGGTTCCAGGAGGGGGTCATGCTCAGAACAAGGCCGGGGCCTGAAAACTGTCCCCTGAGTGTCTGTGAGGAAAGCACATCCCTGTTCCCTAGAGCTCACAGGTGTGTGGGCTCCACAGACAGACCACGGGCACCCAATGCTATTGATTGTAAGGGCTGGGAGGTACCATTTATACTTGGACTCCTGTCACGGGTGGCTAGGTGAGATGGGTGGAGCCACCAGCACTTAGACCACTGATGTGGGTAGGTGAGGACCCTGTTTAATAGGCAAAGCAGTGTCAAACATCAAAAACCCACCACTCCACCGCAGAGCTAAAACAGTTGCAGTCTGCCAACAAGGGCCTATTCTCCTGAAGTAGGCCCACACAGGTCCATACAGGGTGGAAATGTATTCAAAGTCCATGGACCTTTTATGCCTGGACAGAAGCTACTTCTTTCCTGAGCTCTCCAGCTTAGTGGAGCTGACAGATTATGTTTTCCCCCAGTTGTGAATTTATTCCTTCTTCAAGGCTGGGAGAATAGTTCAGGGTGCACAGCAGAACCTGTCTCAGGTCCAGTGAAGTTGACAGCCACTGAAGCTGGCTTGGGGGCGGGTAACACGGTAAAATATACGCAATGACTTAGCTTTTGCCAAGAGTGCCATTTTTCTCTGTTTCCAGAGGTGTGAGTAGGCTGTCTGGCTGGCTGTCTCTCCCTGAGAAATCTACATCTGGAATGCTACTGCCAGGCCCACCACAGTCACTCCAGGGAATGGTGCCTGAGGGTTCCCAGCAATTCAAGTCTGGCAACTCCTCTCTGCATCCAAACTGTCTCTCCCTCCCCCTGCCACTCAGTCCGTTTTAAAACTTTGCCTTTGATGTTCAGGGATCCTAGCTTGTCATAAATATAATCATTTCACTTGTTTTTTTCCGGTCTTTGTTGTAAGAGAGATCACTGGAAGCATCTGACTACAATCTTGGCCCTGCCCTGTAGCTATTCTTTAACAGATCCTTCTTTGCTTTTTATAAATAACAAAAGCACATGGAGAAAATCAAACATAAAATGATTAAAAATTCAAAAATAAACCATTCACAAAAAACTAAGGTGTTTTAGAATACAACTTAGAAGAGGTCTTGACTTAGAGGTATCAATTATTTCTATAAATGTCTGATAGTAAAGAAAGCACAGAATTGGTGCAGAAGCGAAAGAACAAATGAATAAAATAAAGAACTCAGAAACAACTTCAGGTATGCAGAAACCTACAAATTAACTGGTAACATTACAAAACTTTGATAAAGGAGAGCAGTAATAAAACTTGACAACATAATGTTATCTCATTAAAGATTAAAATATGAAAAACTTTACATTAATTCAGGTAAATTAAATACCTATATATTAAAACCAAAAAAACCAAACTCATTGCCATTGAGTCGATTCCAACTCATAGTGACCTACAGGACAAGGTAGAACTGCCCCATAGGGTTTCCAAAGCTGTAAACCTCCCTGGAAGCAAATTGTCACATCTTTCTCCCGAGGAACAGCTCATGGGTTGTAACCTATGAGCTTTTAGTTAACAGTTGAGGGATTAACCATTGTGCCACCAGGCCTCCTATCTAAATGTTAAGTAATTTTAAATCTGCTTAGCCATTCATCAGGCTGGCATAACAGCACAGACAAAGCATCTGCAAGGTTAATAGGAAACAATATTTTCCCCCAAAGATATTCTGCATCTGTAAAGTATCATAGCAACCCCCTTCTTAGAATGACTACTCTTCTTATGCACTGTGAAGCACAGTTGTCTAAAATAATAGATTCTTGGACATTTGACTAATTGGAATTTTATCAGTAAGAATAAAGCATCTTCCTCTGTTTGGACCACCTTAGTCACTCTGACATAGAGAAACAAACTTAATTCAAGGTGCAGATAAGAGGTTTCTGCAAACAGCACTGACATCTAAACTCTGTTCCAAGGCAACAAGCCTGGGGTCCTAGTCATGGTTCAGATCTGAGGTCAAACCCTTTAATCAGAGTCCATCATATTCTGAATATATTAAATATTGGAATAGGAAAAAGAAAGTATGCTACTTTTGGCCACTACTCTTAGGACTGTAAATCAGTGCATCAGCTGTTAAAACAATAATTTGAACATCTTATAAAACTGAAAATGATGAATGTTTTTAAACAACTTTATTTTCTGTACATAGGGAGACAAGTAGAAATTTATTCATTACAATAATTTGTAGTCTTAAAAAGAAGAACCTGGTAACAATGTAATGCCCATTATTAAATGAGTATAATACAGATAGATCTCAAATGCATAATGCTGAGGAAAAAAATCAAACTGCAGAAATATACCTATACAACAAACTCATTTGTATAAATTTAAAGAAAATACAAATAAGAGGAATGTAATCACCTCCCCAATTATACTTTCTGTTGCCTAAAATCTCTTACTTTGGGAATTCCTACTTTACATGTATTTTTATTTAGATTAAAAATATAGAAAAAGTGTGAACTCTATGAGTGAATAAAAATGTAAAGTTTCCACTTATGTAAAACAGTAGAAAACCTATTGCTATTAACTGAATTGAACTCTTATTTGTCTGAATTGAATAAAATATCCATGTAGTTGCTTTTGTGGTTGCTATTATTGTCTGATGACAATCTTTCTCAAAATTTTCCAAAAGGCGGTTTTCATGTCCTTGTTCTTCAGGCTATAGATGATGGGATTCAGGGTAGGTGGCACCACAGTATAGAAGACAGATACCAGAAGACCCCAAACTGAAGGGGACTCTGACACTGGCTTTAGGTAGGCAATGAACCCTGTAGTTAGAAAAACAGTAACAACTACAAGGTGAGGAATACAGGTGGAAAAGGCTCTTGACCGGCCTTCCACTGACGGTATCCTTAGAACCGTGACTAAGATGTGGATATAGGAAACCGTGATAGAAATAAAACACAGAAAACCCAAGGATGTTGTAATGATTATGGCTCCAGTCTCAGCAAGATAATTCTCTGAGCAGGATAGTTTGAGTAGTGAAGGGATCTCACAGAAGAATTGATAGACAAAATTCGACCTACAAAATGGTAAACAGAAGGTCACAGATGTATTCAAGAAACCAGAGACAACCCCACTGAGCCATGAAGCAGCAAGCATCTGTTTACAGGCCCTTTTTTTCATGACAATCTGATAATACAGGGGCCGGCAAATGGCTGCATATCGGTCATAGGACATTACTGTGAGCAAGGCCAGCTCTGCACAAGCAAACAGAACAACTAAAAAGACCTGTGCCACACACCCCAGGAAAGATATGGAACTATTTTGAGTCAAAGAATGGATGATGGCCTTGGGAACTGTGACAGAGATGAAACAAAGATCTAAGAATGACAGTGTCCTCAGGAAAAAGTACATGGGACTTTTGAGGTGCTGGTCCAAAGTGGTGAGAAGAATGATGAGGAGGTTGCCAACCAGAGCTATCAGGTAGATGAGTAAGAACAGTGTGGCGTGGAGGACTTGGTGATCCCTGATATCTGAAAATCCCATGAGGATGAATTCAGCCACCAAAGTGGTCAGATTGGCCATGATACACCTCTTCCTGGGGCCTGACAAAAGGAAAGACATTGTGAGATTCTTTGTATACAACTAAATATTGTGCGACTGTCATTTGGAAGTTACATGTTCATTTCTGTTGAATGTCATAAAGCAAAACTATTATGTGAACACAAATTAACCAATATCTCTGTTGGTTTTCCAGTCTTCCTTATGTTTTTAAACTGCAAAGGTCTGAGATAAAATGAGGGGTTAATCTTGACCTTGACCATGTAAGAGCTATGGAAGCTGGGAGAGCCTGTGTGTTAAATTATCTGAACCCCAAAAGAGAAAAATGTTTGACTGACTATTTCCTCAGTTCTCTTAATGATGCTACATGACTAGTACCATTTTGGATACACAGGACAGAGATTAATTCATAACACACAGTGGAAACCTTTGGATATTAGAGCTTCTCTCTCAGTACCTTGCAGGAAGTTTAATAACCCTTTTGTGTGTTATGGATCACTTTGACAAAGGCACGAATTGCAGATTACAAGAAATCAAGAGAAGCCATTTATACGTAATATTAATCTACCCACCAAAAAAACCCAAACCAAACCTGTTGCCTTCGGGTCGATTCTGATCCATAGTGACCCTAGAGGACAGAGTAGAACTGCCTCATAGGGTTTCCAAGGAGAGGCTGGTGGATTTAAACTGCCAACCTTTTCGTTAGTGGCCATATCACTTAACCACCGCACCACTAGGACTCCTACTCAGGAACATCCAAATAGTCCGGGACTTCAATTTAAGGACCCATTAGTTTATAAAGGGATAGTTCTATTCATATGCATGCTGAGACAGCTTTTCCTCCTTTACATTCTACAAACACCTTTTCTAGGGTATAATGATGGGTATTTCTTGAAGAAAGAAGAAAATAAACTTGATAAGTACGGGACTTAATAAAATTAGTATATTTTTCTACAACTATATTCCAAGTCTGAATATGGTATTTGTCACTGTGTCTAAGTGAGAGAATAATATGTATTCTGATTATCTAAATGAGGAAAATAACAGTAGTTGGGAGCAACACCCTGGACTTAGATTATCTGGGTTTTCTGTATTACTTTAAGATGCTTTATCTATCATCATTATTATTATCTGAAAAAGCGGTATGCAAAGTCCTTTGCTCACTTACTGCACAGACAAGGATACAATTAACATCAGTTATAATAAGTAGTCCACTACTGCCTGTGAGTTTGTCATAGCATGTTGGCTTCCGTGATGATGCTAGACGATATGCCACCAGTATTTCGAATACCAGCATGATCACCATGGTGGATAGCTTTCAGTGAAGCTTCCAGATTAAGACAGAGTAAGGAGGAAGGCTTGGCCATTTACTTCCAATAATTAGCAAAAGAAAACCTTATGGATCACAACAGAATATTGTTCTATATAGTACTGGAAGATGAGACCCCTAGGTTAGGGGATCATGGAGATGGTATAGAACCAGGCAACATTTTATTCTATTATACATAATAGAGCTTGCTAGAATAAATAACAAAACTAGCAATAAAGTCATTAGTTATATTAATTGTAATAATTAGTATATGTAACAATTATCTAGTTATAACTATTAAATATGCCATCTCTATTATAATAACTCATTTTAATATTATTTAGAATAAATTATAGTAACAAGTACTATTTCCCAAAAGTTTGGATATGGTGACCTTTTAAAGCTTTTATGGAGCATCATTAGAAAACCTAATTAAAAAATGCTGAAGTAGAAAAATGTCTTTGGATAAATGAGGGTTGGAAGACCAAGTCCCACTTCCTTCACAGTGATATGGGACTCATGCATGCAGATTCCCATAATCCATGGTGGATATGGGCATCTATTAGCTTGCTTCTCCACATGAACTGTAATTTAAAGGGCAATGGCTTATATTCTGGGAGTGATTAAAATCCACCCTATTCCAAAGTCTCCCTCCCAACTATCTCTACCATTTTTGCATCTCATCCATATGTACGACAGTTTTAATTTTTGTCCAAACTCCTTCACCAGAGGATTTTTTCTTATGTCTATCCCCAAGCCTCTACCTCAGCCAAAGAGATCTTTCTTATGTTACCTTGGACGTGACATGTGGATTATCACTTTTGTAGGGGAAAGAATAAAAACCTGTAACATTGAGTTGTAATATTCTGCGTCATGTTCTAAGCACTTTACTGCATCAACTCGATTAATTTTCAAACTCTCCTAAGACGCAAGTAAAGTGTTATGTTCATTTTATGAAGGAAGACAATGTGGCAAAACATAGGTTAATTAACTTGTCCATTATCGAAGAGTGAATGAACAATGGAACCCGGGTGTGAATTCTTTCAAACTGCTCTAAAGCCTAGGCATCCACACATTCCACTATCCACTCTCTCAGGTGGTTGAATAGGGCTAGAATTGGTCTGTCCGAGAACTAAGAGCTTAAAAAACACAAGAAGTTTTTATGCAAATAATTATACATATTCAAACAAATTACAGGTTTCATGATCACTATGAGAGAAAAAAAACAACAAAAATAATGATCGAATAAATAAGCAATCAAACATGTACCTATTTAGACAACAGAATATGATGGATGCCAACAGTTAGAGATCAGAAAAGAAATGGAAAAAATTGGAAAAGTATTCCAGAAATGAAGTGGCACTGGGAGACCAACATAATGAACTGAACGTAAACAACATTCTTCAGGCAGGTGTTAGATCATGTTTAGGAAATTCCACGGGAATAACTGGGAGAATATAACAAACAGGTTAAATATGTGAAAATTAACTAACCAAGGTGCTGATATGAAACCCTCAGACAAGAAAGATATTAGGGGAATCAGCAAACATTCAATCTCGGGAAAAAATAAAAATGTGATATTAGTACAGAAATGGAGATGCCGTCTGTTTAGTTGGGTAAATATTGGTGTTGCATACTGAATGATTTTTAATGTAGAAGAAAGACTAAATGATTGCAAATTATACTAAATTAGAAATTCAATTTTATCTATTCAATAATGCTTAAACAATATAATTAAAAATTTTAGGTGAAAGCAAAGGAGATGAGAAGTATAGCTGGTCTTTTAAAAAACCTCTCACAGTAGATTGAATAGATTAGAAATATGTAGATAAAAATTAAAAAATACAATTATGCTAACTTAATCATTTATTACTTAATAAAGCTGCTTCACATTAAACAGATACAGATTAGTAATTCATTTAATGGATTTGTTATTTTGTTTCTACTTTGATTTGCTGCATATTCTTGCAACATATTTTTTTTAATTAATTCTAGCATTTAGCATTTTAAAGTTTCTTCTGTGTGTGTCTTCCATTACTTCTCAGTTGTTTCTTTTCTTCATTTTCCTACTTTTTTCTTTTGATGTCTTAATCTACAGAATTATGCGTACGTGTATGCGAAGGGAAAAAGATACCTCTTAAGTGATTTGGATTAAAGTTTTTTCTTTGCCCTTTTCTATACTAAAAAAAAAAAAAACTGCATTCATTTCGATGTGGTAGAAAGTCATTTTTGTTATAAAACAAAAACCTTAATGTCTGAATCAATTCATTGTAGGTGTTTTAATGTAGGTTTATATATGTATGTATATAGCAATGATCTGCTATGTGAGCATGTACATACATGTATGTATATGTATACATTACTTTCCACACAAAAGTTAAGAACATTCCTCTTGCACCTAAATGCCGATTATTATAATATGATCTCAACAACATAAAAAAAAATCTTTTTGATAGTATCTTGACAAAGAAATCAAATTGTATTTCATGGCAAGTTAAAGGAGTGGATTTATAGTTGATTTTTAATTTTTAAATGGCTGCATATTTCTGTAGTTTTTACCATCTTGATAAAAAAAACACTCTATTGTTTTGAATACAAAAAGTAATTTATATATTGTACAGTAAAACCTGTGAAAGCTGGAACCTGTCTATGGTGTGAAGCTGTCAGAGATGGAAAACTAAAATATTTACCATTAAAATGAGTGATAGAAAAGTGGTAAGAGTGCAGCCTATCAAAAGCAGAAAACTTGCAAGACCCAGAAAAACATGACAGTCCCATCAAGATTCAGCTCTCACAAGTTTCACTGCACGTGTTTCACGAACAGTAATATATGAAACATATACACAAAAATGTGTGTATGTGAGGATATAATATATATTTATTGTGTATATTTTGGAGTGTAGGACTATATGTGACCATTTTACTATTACTTTCTTCATTTTTCCTACACTTGCAATTGTGAAAGACTATTCTCAACACATACTCATTATGAGAAGGCAGGCATGTGAAGGCAGCAAGACAGAATGAAAATAAGAAAGCTAAAATTCTGGCCTAGGATGTAGCATCTCTGCTTCTATCCCTATACAAGTGGGATTATGTCTTCAATTACACTCTCTCTGAAATTAATTTTCCTCCTCAATATCTCGATACAAGGCATATTTGTTGTGGGCATGCCTACTTTGTAGGCTTGTTATGCAGCTCAATTGGTGTTTAATAATTGAAAAGATATTTTTAAATTACTATCTTATATACAAATCCAAACAAATACCAATATGTTTTCTGGACCAGTTGTATTGCTCTAAGATATATACATTTAACAGATTTAAAAAATTCAACACTTTCCTTAACAGTGCTTTATACTATAGGTGGCATTAGATGATGCAAAAGTGATTAAAAGAGTCCGTGAGATATTTTAGTCTAGTGAGAACTCCTAGTGTACACATAGTTTTTGCATGTCTGTGCTTGTATGTATGTACACTGGCATGCATATGTGTTATGTATGTGCATGTGTGTGGGTGAGGTGGTTAAGAGTTTAAGAAGCATTTTATTTATGATCTTCAAGGAAACTTCATGATGATTTAGTCTAACTTATTCATACCCTGGGTGAAAAGACTGAAACCCAGCGATAATAGAGATTTTTGTCCATGAGCACAGAAAGTAGGTGTAAAAAACTAACAGTGCTATACATTTTTAAAATTTTTACCCTTTTTTACTATTATGTGATTTTACATTTATGAAATGAAGAGTCTGGGAAAAAAATAAAAAAAAAATAATTGTTAGTAACAGGAAGGAATAAGATGGAAAAGGTCTGTACTAAAGAAAGTAAATTTCAAATTTTGAATGATGAATAAAATTCCAGCAAAAACGCCGGTGAAGAAGAGTAAGTCAGATTAGGAACATCATGAATCTAGAAAATAGCAAGTATCTAATTTGCACCTTGAAATCTAAGTAGATAAAAAAAAAAAAAAGTAGATAAGCAAGAGTAAATTCAATTTCAGTGGAGAAGAATAGTGGTAGAAACAAGAACTCTGTGATAGGTGGGACTGGGACAGCTCTGCTCTAGGTGACCTACTCTGGGACACACTATGGTTTTGGACAGCGACAAGACAAGGTGTAGTTTAAGTACTCATGAACCTTTAAAATCATCAAGAACTTGCCATTCCTATCAACAAAACCAAAATGGTGAGTTTTCCTCCCAGCATTTTAATCCCCCCAATTTATATCTGTCTCTGTTTCCCACTCTACCTCTATATTGAGTGCCAAAAGTAGCACTCAATATAGAGATAAGAACACAGTAGTCTAAGAGTCATGTTATAGCCAGAAGAGAGAATTCCACACACCACCCCAATTCTTATAGTGACTCAAGATTTTTGAGTGGGATATATGAATTCCTTTATAAAATAGCTTATGGGGAATCACATTTTGAAACAATAAAAACAATTGAGATATCATACATTGGTTTTGACCATATTACTAGCTAGATAAGGGCTTAGCGGAAGCATTTTCATCATAATTTCTAATATTAATAACAAAAATGGAGGCAATGATGTCTATTCTAGGAGATCATAAGAAGTAATTGTGAAAACAAATAATGTGCATGAAAACATTTTAAAATGGTAGAACACAAAAAGTGGACAAGAAATTAAAGATATATAAGTGAGTAGGTTTCCAATTCAGAAAAGCTCATGAGTAAAGAAGCCTTTACTTATTCTTGGGTATAGTTTTCTTGTTTTCCCTCAGAACTTTTATATTATAATTTGACCTGAAACTTCAGCCCTTTCTTAGTATGACTAGGAATGTTTACTTTTGGTTTGAATTTCCATATGCAATCTTTCATGTTATCCTCTTATTGAGAGATTCTGAAGAGCCCCAGGAGGGTACGCAGAGTGGGCTGAGATCTGTCCATAGACTCTAAACTTCTCCCTGAAAGGGGGCGGTAGTCTCTGACTGAATATGGCCAGAACATATCAGTCTTAATAGAGAATTTCCAGAATGAATGAAAAACCTGGAAGCAAAACATGTAACATTTTATTGAGGAATGGCATTCCAAGCCAGTATTTCAAAAATCAAAAATATCCTTAAAAGACATGAAACACAATGAGTTAGTCTTATGCAACCCCAGAGATTTGCTCCTAGTTTATCCCCTAGACATCAGCTCTCCTTGAACCAAATTTGTGGAGGTAAAATCAAGATTTCTCAATTACCCCTGTCCCTTGCTGAAAGGCAGCTCTTTAGGGATGTCCCTTTAGTCTTGCATTATTACACAAAAACATAAAGGTTAGGGAGATAATGGAGGGGTAAGATATAGGACATTTTATTGCTTACTGATATTAAACTTCATGTCAGTTAGAATCTGATTTTCCATAACTGTGGACCTTGGAAACCATCTACATGTATCATTAGATGCAATTCTCATACTTTGAAGAAATAATGAATCACATTCATAGCAATGATTTGATACTCTAGTCTAAAATAGTAGTCACCAGTATAGTAATCATCTGTATACTAAGAAAACATAATACCTAATTCCACTTTTAGACCCATAATTTTAATAATTGAAACGAACATAAATTAAAAAATGCAATATTTATTATATATAGTGGCAATTGCATATACTACTCATGGTTTTGAACACAAAGACATGCTGTTTGTGAAGTAAGTATTATAGAAATTGTTGAAAAGATAAAATAAACAAATTGGAGTGCAAGAATATAAGCCATCTACCCCCACACTCAGCCTGAATACTAAGAGCCAAAAATGTCCCTACTGTCTACGCTGGCATGGTTTTGTACTATTCTTCATCTTTTTATTTGTTTCCTGTGGCTGTTGTAACAAAATACCACAAACTTAGTGGTTTATAAGAATAAAAATATTATAGTCTCAGTTCTCGAGGCTAGAAGTTCAAAATCAGGGTGTCAAATGTGTAGACCAGTTCTGCGGGCTCCAGGGAAGAATCTGTTCCATGCCTATCTCTTAGCTTATTGTGATGGCCAGTCATCCTTGGCATTTCTTGGCTTGTAGATGCATTTTCACATGGAAATTCTTTGTCTGTGCCTCTACTCCTTTTTTATAAGGATACCATGCAAATAGGAAAGTGATCCACCATATTCCACTATGATTTCATGATAACTGACAAAATCTTCACTGACAAAATCTTCAAAGCCCCTATTTACACGTAAATTCATGCTCACAGGTACCAGGGGTTAGAACTTCAACATATCATTTCAAACAAGGCTAGCATTAATCCAAAAAGCACACAATAAGTGTTGGAGAGGCTTTGGAGAGATTGGAACGCTTATACACTGCTGGTGGGAATGTAAAATGGTACAACCACTTTGGAAATCAATTGCACTTCCTTAAAAAACTAGAAATAGAACTACCATATGATCCAGCAATCCCACTCCTTGGAATATATCCTAGAGAAATAGCCTTTACATGTTCATTATATGTTCATTGCATGTTCATTGCAACACTGTTTATGACAGCAAAAGGGTGGAAGCAAACAAGTTGCCCATCAATGGATGAATGGATAAATTATGGTATATTCACACAATGGAATACTATGCATCAATAAAGAACAATGATGAATCTGTGAAACATTTCATAACATGGAGGTATCTGGAAGGCATCATGCTGAGTGAAATTCGTCAGTTGCAAAAGGACAAATATTATATGAGACCACTGTTATAAGAACGCGAGAAATAGTTTAAACAGAGAAGAAAATATTCTTTGATGGTTACAAGAATGAGGATAGAGGGAAAGAGAAGGGTTTTCACTAATTAGATAGTAGATAAGAACTATTTTAGGTGACGGGAAAGACAACACACAATACAGGAGAGGTCAGCACTACTGGACTAAACCAAAAGCAAAGAACTTTCTTTTCATTTACTCATGATTTCTGCAATATCCCATCCCCAAACATGGTCAAGAGTGCAGTAAGCCACTCTTTTGAAAATTGCCCCACAAGTATTTCCCCCCTTCATTTTCAGGGTCTTATTAGGCACTGCCCTGGAAAATAGAGTAGTCTCATCAGCATTTGAAATGTCTTTAGGATTATATCCCCTTATGATGTCTTTTCATTTTGTGAACCAGTTTTGAACAATGTCTTTGTCAGTCTCATTTAACTCCCCACAGGCTACACTGCAAGTGATTCTGTGTTTTGTTTTGTTTTGAAGCTCTAGAGCCACCTGTTATGTGCTGAAAATCATCAACTTTTAAACATTTTGCCATTTCCTTTGCCAATGCTTGCAAGATAGGTCCTGAAGTGTGAACATTTTTGGCAGAGACTTAAAACTACTCAAAAACAGATTTGTTGATTTCTGTATAATTTCCATTCCTTCCTTTGTTGATGTTTACTTTGGTGCTGATCATGGATTTCCAATTATTTTAGCCTTTTCTTTCATAATTCAGTAAATCTGCATTTTGCCAAGATTGCACATATTTATAGATTCTTTGATGGTCCTTTTCTCTTCAGTTAATATTTTGACATTGTCATACTTTTCTTTCAGAGATAAATATCTCACTTTCTTTTCCATAGCTTTGAAGAACAAAGCTTTAAAAAAAAAGGAAAGAAATGAATTCTTATAAAAATTAAGGAATTTAAGATCTTATCTTCTCAAAAAAATGAATATCTCCAGAAAAATGAAAACTATCAGCACAGTTATATGATCAAGCTAGAACACTTCATTAAAATATTTAAGAAAAAAACACTTGAGAAAAAACCTTTTGCTTTTGTTCATACATAGAATGTGTTAAGTGAGGAAGTCCTTCTCTATTTTTTAGAGAAAACAAGAAATTTTGAAGGAAAGAATTTCAAGTAAATGCAGAAGTAGGTTTTGAAAATTATACTAATGTGCATCAAAGTTACAAATAGCTAAAGTGAAAACTGGAAACCCTGGTGGCATAGTGGTTAAGTGCTATGGCTGCTAACCAAAGGGTCAACTGTTCAAATCTGCCAGGCACTCCTTGGAAACTCTATCGGGCAGCTCTACTCTGTCCTATAGGGTCACTACGAGTCAGAATCGACTTGACAACATTGGGTTTGTTTTTTGGTTTGGGTAAAGTGAAAACTAAAATCTAAAGATCAGGAGAAGAGTAAAACCACCCAAGACAAGGAAAAAAAGTTTATGTCACTAGATTTTAATGAATATAAAGAATTTATTAGCATCTCTTACCTTTTTCCAAATTTAGGGATATCATTTTCCTCTGGAAAAATTTTACTGGCAAAAAAAAGAAAAAGAACAGAGGCAGGGCCAGGACGAGAGAGTAGTCAGAAGTTTCTGGTGATCCCTCTTACAACAAAGACCAAAAACACGAGTGAAACGATTACACTTATGACAAGCTAGGAGCCCTGAACATCAAAGGAAAAGTCAGAAAACGGACTGAGTGGCAGGGCGAGGGAGAGATGGTTCAGAAGCAGAGAAGAGTTCCCAGACCTGAATCACTGGGAACCCTCAGGCACTATTTATTCCCTGGGACAACCACAGTGGGACTGGTGGTAGCGTTCCTGATGTGGTTTCCTCAGGGAGAGACAACGAGCTGCACAGCCTACTCACACCTCCGGAAACAGAACAACCCACTTGGCAAAAGCTAAGTACTTGCATTTATTTTACCATGGCCCCAGCTCCAAGCTGATTTCAGTGGCTATCAAATCCCCTGAGCCTGAGATAGGTTCTGCTGAGCACACTGAGCCATTCTCCTAGCCTTGGAGAAGGAATAAGCTCACAATTGTGGGAAAAGATAATTTGCCAGGTCCACTAAGTGAGAGAGCTCAGGACAGAAGCAGCTCCTGACCAGGCACAAACACCTCATAGACTCTGAATACGTTTCACCGCTGCATGGATCCAGGAGAATAGGCCCTTGCTAGCAGACTACAACTGTTTCAGCTGTGTGGAGGAGAGGTGGATGTTTGATGTTTAATATCACTTTGCCTATTAAACAGGGTCCTTATCTACCCAAATCAAGGTCCTGAGGACTGGTGGTTCCACCCACATCACCTAGCTACCTGTGACAGGGGTCCAAGGATAAGTGGTACCTCCCAGTCCTTACAACCAAAAGCATTGTGTATCCATGGTCTGGCTGCAAAACCCAGATGCCTGTGCAGTCAAAGGAACAGGGACACACTTTCCTCACAGACACTCGGGGGACAGTTGTCAGCCCCCTGCCTTGTTCAGAGCATGACCTGCTGCTGCAACCAGACACCTGTACCTACACCAATCACTCCTGCCCAGCTAACACTGCAGGACAGATCTTGTACCACACACTTAATGGTGATCTACCTGGACACATAAGCTGAATCCATACAAGAAAAGTGAATGGACTCCTAGACTCGTATACCTGATAACAGCTCTAGCCATCTGGTAACAGGATGTTAGAGCTTCAAAAGCAAAAACAATCAAGCTAGCTCACTCAAGAAGCCTATTTTGGCACATCAAAACAAACAAAGTGAAAAGCTAGGATACAGTAAGAGAAAATAAAATAAGCTTATACAATAACTAACACATGGCTTGGAGACAACAGTCAATATCAAATCACATAAAGAAGCAGACTATGATCACACTTGAACAAGCTCTCAAAACAAAGAATTAAGGAATCTTTCAGATGAAGATATATCCCTGGAATTACCAGATGCAGAAAGCAAAAGATTAATACAGAGAACTCTTTGAGACATCAGGAACGAGATCAGGAAGGAGATCAAGCAAAATGCAGAACAAGTGAAGGAACACACAGATAACACAGTTGAAGAAATTAAAAAGTTATTCGAGAACATAATCAAAAGTTTAATAGGCTGCAAGAAACCATAGAGAGACATCAATCAGAAATTCAGAAGATTAACAATAAAATTACAGAATTAGACAACTCAATAGAAAATCAGAGGAGGAAAATTGAGGAAGTAGAAGGCAGAATTAGTGAGACTAAAGATAAAACACTTGTCAACAATATAGTTGAAAAAAATCAGATAAAAGAATTTTTTAAAAATGAAGGAACCCAAAGAATCATATGGGACTCTATCAAAAGAAATAATCTACAAGTGATGAGAGTACAAGACAAAGGAGGGTTACAGGAAATACAGAGAAAATTGTTGAAGATTTGTTGGCAGAAAACTTCCCTGATATCTTGAAAGATGAGAAGATATCTATTCAAGATGCTCATCAAAATCCATATGAGGTAGATCTCTAAAGAAACACACCAAGACATATTATAATCAAACTTGCCAAAACCAAAGATAAAGAGGGAATTTTAAGAGTGGCTAGAGAAAAATGAAAAGTCACCTATCAAGGAAAATCAATAAGAATAATCTCAGACTACTCAGCAAACGATCCAATGGGATGACTTGTATAATGCATCGAAGGAAAAAAAATTCCTGGCCAGGAATCATATATCCAGTGAAACTGTCTCTCAAATATGAAGGTGAAATTAAAACATTTACAGATAAACAGAAATTTACGGAATTCATAAAAAACTAAGCCAAAACTACAAGACATAATAAAGGAAGTTCTCTGGTTAAAAAAATCAATAATATCATATATCAACCCAAGGCTTGAACACGGGACGGAGCAACCAGATGTCAACCCAGATAGGGAAATTCCAAAAATAAATCAAGATTAAAAAAATGCTCAAAAGAAGGAAACAGTGATGTCATCATGTAAGAGAAAACAATATTAAAACAATAAAGAGGTACTAAGGAATGGAGTCATAGATCTTTCATATGGAGAGGAAGACAAAGCAATATAAAGAAATAAAATTTAAGTTTAAACTTAGAAAAATAGAGGTAAATATTAAGATAACCACAAAAGAGACTTAATGATCCTACTCATCAAAATAAAATACAAGAAAAACACAAACACTCAGCAAATATAAAAACAACAACAACAATAAAGTGGAAAAAACAATATATAAACTACTCAGCACAAAAATTTAAGTGGGAAAAACAGTCAACAACACAAAAAAAGATAGCACTAAACTCATAAAAAAAAAAAAACTCATACCTATCCATAATTACGCTGAATGTAAATGGACTAAATGCACTAATAAAGAGAAAATGGCAAAATGGATTAAAAAAAACACCATCTGTCTATATGCTGCCTACAAGAGACACACCTTAGACTCAGAGACACAAACAAACTAAAACTCAAAGGATGGAAAAATTATATCAAGCAAACAACAATTAAAAAAAGCAGGAGTGGCAATATTAATTTACGACAAAATAGACTTTAAAGTTAAATCCACCACAAAAGATAAGGAAGGACACATTACAATTATTAAAGGGACAATACAACAAGATGATAGAACCACATTAAATATTTATCAACCCAATGACAGGGCTTCAGGATGCATAAAACAAACGAACAGCATTGAAAAGTGAGATAGACAGCTCCACAATAATAGTAGGAGACCAACACTCCACTTCCAGTGAAGGATAGAACATATAGAAAGAAGCTGAATAAAAACACGGGCGATCTAAATGCCACAATCAAACAACATGACATCATAGACATATACGGAACATTTCACCCAACAGCAGTCAGGTATACTTTATTTTCCAGCGCACATGGAACATTCTCTAGACCACATATTAGGGCATAAAGCAAACCTTAGCAGAATCCAAAACATCAAAATATTACCAAGCATCTTTTCTGACTATAAGACCATAAAAATAGAAATCAATGACAGAAAAAGCAGTGAAAAGAAATCAAACACATGGAAATTGGACAATACCCTGCTAAAAATGACTGGGTTATAGAAGATATTAAGGATGGAATAAAGAAATTCATATAATCCAATATGAATGAACACGCTTTCTATCAGAACCTTTGGGATGCAGCTAAAGCAGTGCTCAGAGGTCAATTAATAAATGCACACATACAAAAAGAAGAAAGGGCCAAAATCAAAGAATTATACCTGCAACTTGAACAAATAGAAAGAGAGCAAAAAAGAAACCTTCAGGCAGCAGAAGAAAGCAAATAATAAAAATTAGAGCGGAATGAAATAAAATACAGAACAGAGAAACAACTGAAAGAGTTAATAAGACCAAAAGCTGGTTCTTTTAAAAAAATTGATAAACCATTGGCCAAACTGACAAAAGAAAAACAGGAGAGGAAGCAAATAACCCAAAAAAGAAATGAGATTGGTGATACCACAACAGACCCAACTGAAATAAAACAATCATATGAGACTACTACTCCCAACTACCCTCCCCCTAATGAGACAGCCCACTCCCTCCACTCTCTCTTTTCGTGTCCATTTCGCCAGCTTCTAACGCCCTCTACTCTCCCATCTCCCCTCCAGGCAGGAGATGCCAACATAGTCTCAAGTGTCCACCTGATCTAAGAAGCTCACTCCTCACCAGCATCCCTCTCCAACCCATTATCCAGTTCAATCCACATCTGAAGAGTTCACTTTGGGAATGGTTCCTGTCCTGAGCTAGCAGAAGGTCTGGAGGCCGTGACCACCAGCGTCCTTTTAGTCTCAGTCAGAGCATTAAGTCTGGACTTTTTATTAGAATTTGGGGTCTGCATCCCACTGTTCTCCTGCTCCCTCAGGGGTTCTCTGTTGTGTTCTCTGTCAGGGGAGTCATCGGTTGTAGCCAGGCACCATCTAATTCTGGTCTCAGCATTAGGCAGTCTCTGGTTTATATGACCCGTTCTGTCTCTTGGGCTCATGATTACCTCGTGTCCTTGGTGTTCTTCATTCTCCTTTGATCCATATGGGTTGAGAGCAATTGGTGAATCTTAGATGGCCGCTTGCTAGCGTTTAAGTCCCCAGATGCCACTCTCTAAAGTGGGATGCAGAATGTTTTCTTTCTAGATTTTATTATGCCAATTGACTTAGATATCCCTGAAACCATGGTCCCCAAACTCCCGCCTCTGCTACACTGGTCTTTGAAGCATTCAGTCTATCCAGGAAACTGCTTTGCTTTTGGTTTAGTCCAGTTGAGGATAGGAGTGAGGATCAAGTTAATGTTCGGATATATCCAAACCCATTCCTGTTAAGTCGATTCTGACTCATGGCAATCCTATAGGACAGAGTAGAACTGCCCCATAGGATTTCCAACGGGTGCCTGGTGAATTCAAACTGCCGACATTTTGGTTAGCAGCCGAGCTCTTAACTACTGAGCAACCAGGATTCCTTTGGATATATAAAATAAGTCTTATAAATTTGAGCTGAGTTTCTCCCTAGAGAAAAAGCAAGTGTGGAAAAGTTTGTTTAAAATACATAAGGAGAAATCTCTATTGTTTGTACACAAATCACTAACATAAAATTATTAAAAATTTGTTATTTTCAAAGAGGCTCAAAAAGATTATGATATGTATATGTGAAAATTAGCTATTTTAAAGCTACTTAAAATAACATTTAATAAACATACTAAATAATTCTGAAAAGAGACTGTGTGCGAAGTTTGGAACTTAGGGAAAAACAAGGTCTGAAGAATTATTAAGAGTTCTGGAATATTTTCTATGGCTATGAGAAAGGAAATCAATGGAGGATTGCTCAGCAAGTGAGGAAGACAAGAAATAAGATGTATCTAGAGAGGAGGAATTTTAATGCTATAAAAGAGAAAGAAAACACTAAAAGTAGATGACCTAAGGTCAATGAGTGATGTGGTAGGAACCACAACTTATCAATGTTGTGAAAGATTTTACTAAAATCAAAGGAGACAAATGTGAGATTGCCAAAAGAGTGTAAAACTTTAATGAGTTAGCTTTAGGTTGAGCCAAAACTCTCATAATTAACACTTCTTGAAAATGTAAATATTTTCTTAATTTTTTTGAGACTGATTCTTCGTTAACAAATTATTTGTATTAATGGATACTTTTAATATTATAGTGGCATGAATATTTTCCTATATAAAAATCATATCAAGTTATAGTTTAGATTATTAACATTGAATCTGGTGATACAGTAATGGTGGCAATTTTGATGTTCAGGCAATTGAAGAGAGACAATTAAACGACAAGGGATTAGAAGTATGGATATTAAAAAAATACCTAATTTGTTAGGGAAAGCCGAGATGAAAAATAAAGGGGTTATACTTAGCATGTGAAACTTTTGGATTATTATCTGTGGAAGATAAATATTTGTGTGGGATCAGTGTCAAAATTAAGAGTAAATTTAGATTGTAACATAATGATTATAGAAACTGAATTTGTAAGATGGAAATAGCGTTCAGAAGATAAAGATGTAAAGGTATCTCTAGATTGTATCTCAACTATATACAATTGAATAATGTTAACTTTACATTGCTCACGAATGTAGAAAAACACTTTAAAATGTATTGTAGTAAATATTCAGTATTTACTTCTTCATGGGATCACATAGAAATCTTCTTGACCAAGGTTTACTTTATCTACACTGGTGCCTCTTGAACTAGGTGTAGTGAAGACCAGTTTTATTTGTCCTCCAAACTTTTGCTGACTGATTGTTTTTAAAAACTAAAATAAAAATACATTTCTAGAAAAATTAAAAATATTTAATTTTATTATTTAATATTTAACACACCAATCTCACCTTGAGTGTCATGGTGATGCAAAGGTGTTATAAAAGTGCAGAAACTCTTAACCTCAATTTCTCTACTTATCGTGTGAAAAGTGATATGAAGCAAGCCATGGACTCATGCCAATCTGTACACCACACTTTGAAGAGCACTGAGCTAGACCTGTACTATTTATTCAATATCCAGGCTGAATGTGGTGTCCAATTCCTAATTGAACTTAACTGTCAATAAGAATTAACACTGTTTGGGAATTTTGCTTATCTTAACTAATTTAATTGAACTTTTTTAATTTAACTTAACTGTCAATAAGACTTAACACTGCTTGGAAGTTTTGCTTAACTTAACTAATTTAATCTTCATTTAAAAAATTTATAAGGTAGATATTATTGAGGAAAATGAGCAACACTACTAAGCATCAGACACAGACAATTGGATTTGAGAGCCTCATCCTTAGTATTTTGCTCTCTTAGCTAATGAGAGGTGATAATAAATAAACCAGATCAAAAGACAAATAGACATTTCCTGCACATGAAAGTTGACTGTATAAAATAAAAATGATTTAAATAAATGAGTTTAAATTTGAAGTGATTATGTTAATTATTTGTATGTTTCATACATTTCATGTATTTCATGGTTTTATCCCTTTTGCTTTCCAGGTCAAATAGCATTACCAGAAAATGGCCAGTTCTACCATGGTGACTGAATTTCTTCTCACGGGCTTTGCTGATGACCCAGTACCCAGATGAGTGGGAGCTAAAGTGCCTACATGCCATGTTATTCCTACTGATGTACCTGGCCATCCTGTTAGGGAATCTTCTCATAGTCATTGCTGCCACACTTGACCAGAACATTCACACACCCATGTGTTTCTTCCTCAGGAATCTGTCCATCTTAGATATGTGCCACATTTCTGCCACTGTTTCCAATGTTTGTATAAACTCTTTCACTGACAAATGGACGATTTCAGTGGCTGGTTGTGCAGCTCAGAACTTCCTGGTCCTTTACTGTGGATATGTGGAGTTGATGTTCCTTACCATGATGGCCTGGGAGCGCTATGTGGCCATCTGCAAACCCCTCCACCACACTGTCATTATGAATCATCAATTCTGTATATGGACGACACCGGCCTCCTTACTCAGTGGTCCCGTCTATTCAGGTGTACACACTGGCAACACATTCCACCTGTCCTCCTGTCAGTCCAATGTGGTCTATACACTCTTCTGTGATATTCCTTCTCCACTGAGACTCTCCTGCTCTGACACTTTCAACAATCAGCTTGTAATTCTTATCTCTGCCATAGGGTATGGTGTTAGCTGCTCTATCTTCAATACTGTGTCATATATTCACATCTTCTCTACTGTGCTTGTTTCCAAGACGAGACCAAGGAAAGGCATTTTCCACCTGTGTCTCTCACATTCTTCTGCTGATTGTCTTCCTCAGTTTTGGCTTCTGTGTGTACCTAAAGACGTCAGTAACCTCTGAAACGATTCAGGGTATGATTCTTTCTGTATCTTTGGCTCATAATTATTTTGTGTCTTTGGTGTTCTTCATTCTCCTTTGATCCCGGTGGTTGAGACCCACTAATAAATCTTAGACGGCCGCTTGCTAGTGTTTAAGACCCCAGATGCCTCTCTCCAAGGTGGGATGCAGGATGTTTTCTTAATAGATTTTATTATGCCAATTGACTCAGATGTCCCCTGAAACCATGGTCCCCAAACTTCTGCCCCTGCTACGCTGGCCTTCGAAGCATTCAGTTTATTCTGAAAACTTCTTTGATTTTGGTTTAGTCCAGTTGTGCTGACCTCGCTTGTATTGTGTGTTGTCTTTCCCATCACCTAAAGTAGTTCTTATCTACTATCTAATTAGTGAATATCCCTCTCTCACCCTACCACCCTCCCCCCTCTCGTAACCATCAAAGAATATTTTCTTCTCTGTTTCAACTATTTCTCAAGTTCTTATAATAATGGTCTTATTCAATATCTGTCCTTTTGCAACTGACTAATTTCACTCAGCATAATGCCTTCCAGATTCCTCCATGTTATGAAATGTTTCACAGATTCATCACTGTTCCTTATTAATGCATAGAATTCCATTGTGTGAATGCACCACAATTTATTTATCCATTCATTCACTGATGGGCAGCTTGGCTGCTTCCAACTTTTTGCTATTGTAAACAGTGCTGCAATGAAAATAGGTGTGCTTATACCTGTTTGTGTAAAGGCTCTTATTTCTCGAGGATATATTCCAAGGAATGGGATTGTTGGATTGTGTGGTAGTTCTATTTCTAGCTTTAAGGAAGTACCAAATCGATTTTGAAAGTGGTTGTACCATTTAACATTCACAACAGCAGTGTATAAGTGTTCCAGTACCTCCACAACCTCTCCAACATTTAACATTTTGTGTTTTTTGGATTAATGCCAGCCTTGTTGGAGTGAGATGGAATCTCATTGTAATTTTGATTTGCATTTTTCTAATGGCTAATGATTGTGAGCACTTCCTCATGTATCTGTTAGCTATCTGAATGTCTTCTTTACTGAAGTATCTGTTCATATCATTTGCCCATTTTTTAATTGGGTTATTTGTCTTTTCGTAGTTGAGTTTTTGCAGTATCATGTAGATTTTAGAGGTTAGGCACTGATCAGAAATGTCATAGCTAAAAACTTTTTCCCAGTCTGTACGCAATCTTTTTACTCTTTTGATGAAGTCTTTGGATGAGCATAGGTGTTTGATTTTAGGAGCTCCCAGTTATCTAGTTTTTTTTCTTCTGCATTGTTAGTAATGTTTTGTATACTGTTTATGCCATGTATTAGGGCTTCTAACATTGTCCCTCCCCCATGTGTCTGTCAGTTTGTTGTACTGTGGAGGCTTGCTTGTTGCTGTGATGCTGGAAGCTATGCCACCAGTATTCAGATACCAGCAGGGTCACCCACGGAGGACAGGTTTCAGTTGTGCTTTCAGACTAAGACAGACTAGCAAGAAGGACCTGAAAGTCTACTTCTGAAAAGCATTAGCCAGTGAAAACCTTATGAATAGCAGAAGAACATTGTGTAATATAGTGCTGGAAGATGAGCCCCCAAAGTTGGAAGACACTCAAAAGATGCCTGGGGAAGAGCTGCCTTTTCAAAGTAGAGTCGACCTTCATGACGTGGATGGAGTAAATCTTTTGGGACCTTCATTTGCTGATGTGGCATGACTCAAAATGAGAAGAAACAGCTGCAAACATCCATTAATAATTGGAACCTAGAATGTACAAAGTATGAATCTAGGAAAATTGGAAATCGTCAAAAATGAAATGGAACCCATAAACATCAATATCCTAGGCATTAGTGAGCTGAAATGGACTGGTATTGGCCTTTTTGAATGAGACAATCATATAATCTACTATGCTGGGAACGACAACCTGAAGAGCAATGATGCTGCGTTGATTATCAAAAAGAATGGGTCAAGATCTATCCTGAAGTACAATGCTGTCAATGATAGGATAATATCCATATGCCTACAAGGAAGCAGTTCGAATCTGCCAGGCACTCCTTGCAAACTCTATGGGGCAGTTCTACTCTGTCCTACAGGGTTGGTATGAGTCGGAATCGACTTGACGGCACTGGCACAAGGAATACCAGTTAATACAACTATTATTCAAACTTACCCACCAACCACTAGAGCCAAAGATGAAGAAATAGAAGATTTTTAATCAGCTCCTGCATTCTGAAATTGATCAAACATGCAATCAAGATGCATTGATAATTACTGGTGATTGGAATGCGAAGGCTGGAAACAAAGAAGAAGGACCAGCAGTTGCAAAACATGGCCTTGGTGATCGAAACAATGCCAGAGATCTAGAGATGGAATTTTGCAAGACCATCAACTTCTTCATCGCAAATACCTTCTTTCACCAACATAAATGGTGACTATATGCATGGGCGGAAACCCTGGTGGTGTACTGGTTAAGTGCTATGTCTGCTTACCAAAAGGCCGGCAGTTTGAATCTGCCAGGCGCTCCTTGGAAACTCTGGGGCAGTTCTACTCTGTCCTATAGGGTCGTTATAGGGTCGCTATGAGTTGGAATTGACTCGACGGCACTGGATTTTTGGGTTTTTTATACACATGGGCCTCAACAGATGGAACACACAGAAATCAAATTGACTACATCTGTGGAAACAGACGATGGAAAAATTCAATATCATCAGTCAGGACAAGGCCAGGGGCCGGCTGTGGAACAGGCTATCAATTGCTCATATGCAAGTTCAAGCTGAAACTGAAGAAAATCAGAGCAAGCCCACGAGAGCCACCTGCTTGCTGAAAGTGAAGAAGACTTGAATCACTTACTAATGAAGATCAAAGACCACAGCCTTCAGTATAGATTGCACCTCAACATAAAGAAAACAGAAATCCTCACAACTGGACCAGTGCGGTACATCATGATAAACGGAGAAAAGATAGAACCTGTCAAGGATTTCATTTTACTTGGATCCACAATCAACAGCCATGAAAGCAGCAGTCAAGAAATCAAAACGCACATTGCATTGGGTAAATCTGCTGCAAAGGACCTCTGGAAAGTGTTGAAAAGCAAAGATGTCACCTTGAAGAATAAGGTGTTCCTCACCGTGTATTTTCAATTGCGTCGTATGGATGTGAAAGCTGGACAATGAATAAGGAAGACTGAAGAAGAATTGATGCCTTTGAATTGTGGTGTTGGCAAAGCATATTGAATATACCATGGACTGCCAAAAGAAAGAAGAAAGCTGTCTTAGAAGAAGTACAACCAGAATGCTCCTTAGAAGCAAGGATGGCGAGACTGTGTCTTACATACTTTGGACATGTTGCCAGAGGGATCATTCCCTGGAGAAGGACATCGTGCTTGGTAGAGTACAGGGTCAGTGGAAAAGAGGAAGACCCTCAACAAGGTGGATTGACACAGTGGGTGCAACAATAAACTCAAGCATAACAACGATTGTAAGGATGGCTCAGGACCAGGCAGTGTTTCATTCTGTTGTTCTGAGAATTGTCCCCCATGTGTCTCTGAGGAAAGTGTGTCCCTCTTCCCTAGAGCATACAGGTGGGTGGGCTCTGCAGATGGATATGGGCTCCCAATGTTTTTGTTTGTAAGGAGGTACCTGGGAGGTACCAGTTAGCCTTTGACCCCTGTTGCGGGTTGCTGTATGACCTGAGTGGAGCCACCAGTCCTTAGGCTCCTGATATGGGTAGGTGAAGACCTTGTTTTATAGGTAAAGCGTTGCCAAACATCAAGCACCCACCTCTCCACCACACAGCTGAAACTGTTGTAGTCTTCCAGCAAGGGCCTATTCTCCTGAAATAGGCCCACACAGGTCCATGCAGGTGTGAAAGGAACCGCTTCTGTCCTTAGCTTCCCTGGTTAGTCGAGCTGGCAAATTATCTTTTCTCGCAGTTGCAAATTTATTCCTTATCCAAGTCCAGGAGGATGGCTCTAGGTGCTCGACAGGGGAATCGACAGCCACTAAAGCCAGCTAGGGGGAAGGGGGCTTGGTAAAATATATGCAAGTACTTCGTTTTGCCAAGAGTGCTCTTCTTCTCTGGTTCCAGAGGTGTGAGTAGGCTGTGTGGCTCGCTGCTTCTCCCTGAGGATACTGCAGCTGAAATCTAGTATCAGCCCACTGCCACTGCTCTCGAGAATGGAGCCTGAGGGCTCCCGGCAATTCTGGTCCGGTATCTTCTCTCTTCTTCTGAACCATCTCTTCCTCTCCCTGCCACTCAGTTCATTTTCTAACTTTGCCTTTGATGTTCAGGGCTCCTATCTTGTCATAAATATTCTTGTTTCATTTGTTTTTTCGGGTCTTTGTTGAAGACGGCTTGCCGAAAGCATCTGTCTATTCTGCCATCTTGGCCTCGCCTCCTCTGAGCTTATGCTTATTGACTCTCCTTTGTAGGTGACTTTTCATTCATCCCTGGCCACTCTTAAATTTTTTTCTTTATTTTTGGTTTTGGCAAGTTTAATTATAATGTGTCTTGGTGACTTTCTTTTGGGATCTACCTTGTATGGGATTCGATGAACATATTGTATAGATATCTTCTCATCTTTAACAAAATGTCAGGGAATTTTTTGCCACCAAGTCCTCAACAATTTTCTCTGTATTTTCTGTTATCCCTCCCTGTTCTGGTACTCCATTCACTCATAGGGGATTTCTCTTGATAGAGTCTGACATGTTTCTAAGGTCTCCTCATTTTTTAAAACTTTTTTTCTAATTTTTCTTTGAATATATTGTTGCCAAGCATTTTATCTTCAATCTCACTAATTCTGACTTCCATTTCCTCAGTTCTGCTCCACTGGCTTTCTGGTGAGTTTTCTAATTCTGAAATTTTGTTGTTAACCTTCTGAATTTCTGACTGCTGTCTCTGTATGGATTCTTGTAGCCTATTAAATTTTTCATTATGTTCTTAATTAATCTTCTTAATTTCCTCGACTGCTTTACCTATGTGCTCGCTGGCATGTTCTGCACTTTGCCTGATCTCCTGAAGAGTTCTGGATATTAATCTTTTGTATTCTACATCCAGGAGCACATTTTCATCTGGAAGATTCATTTATCTGGAAGATTCATTTATTTTTATTTATTTATTTATTTTTGGAGTTTGTTGAAGCAATCATGGTCTGTTTCTTTATGAGAATTGGTATCTACTGTTCTCTCCGAGCCATCTATAAGTTGTTGCATTAATTTATTTTATGTTTGCTCACTGGGTGCGGTTTTATGTTGCTCACTGTGCCCTAGATTCTTGCTTTGTTTTGTTTTGATATACCCAAATAGGCTAATAGAGTGAGCTAACTTGATTATTGGAGCCTTTGAAGCACTAGTGTCCTGTCACCAGATGGCTAGGTCTTTACCAGGTACATAAGCCTAGAAGTCAATTCCGTATTTTTGTATAAATTCAGCTCAGGTGTCCAGGTATTTGGTCACCTAGTATGTGGTGCAGGATCTCACCTACAATGGTGATTGGTGTATGCACAGGTTTCTGGTAGCAGCAGGGGCTATACTCTTAGGAAGACAGGGGGCTGACAACCTTTCCCTGAGTGTCTGTGAGTAAGCCACAACCCTGCTGCCTAGAGCACTCTGGTGGGTGGGCTCTGCAGCCGTACCATAGGCACTCAATGCTTTTAACTATAATGATTGGGAGGCACCATATCCTTGGACATTGTTGTGGATGGCTAGGTGTCATGGGTGGAGTCACCAGTGTTTAGAGCCCTGCTGTTGTGCTGAGGGTAGGTGAGGGCAGTGCTTAATAGGAAGAGCAGTGTAAAATATCGAAAACCCACCTCTCCACTGCACAGTTGAAACAGTTACAGTCACACCTCAAACAGATTTGCCCTTGCAATATAACAGCCAGATCCTATCTGCTGTAATGGGACCACCTGGATCCACACAGGGGTGAAAGACAGTCTGTGGACCACTTGTGCCTGGACAGGAGCTGCTTCTGCTCTGAGTTTCCAGGTTAGGGGAGTCGGCAGAATATTTTTCCCCCACTTGTTAATTTGTTCCTACTCCAAGGCCAGGAGAATGGCTCAGGAAGCACAGCAGAACCCATCTCAGGCACAGTGAAATCAAGTGTTACTGAAGCCAGCTGGGGCAGAGGAAGGAAGGGTCAGATAGATGGGAGAGAGTTCTTTCAAAAAGAGGAGTTATTAGATCCGTGCTTTAAACTAGAGAAAATCACTTATCTTGTGCCAAAAGCACTTAAATTATCTCAGATTCCAGAGGTGTGTGTAGCTTCTGTGCATTGGCTCGGTCCCACCACAGTCCCGACAGGTGGTCAGGGCAGCACCAGCTTGCTTTCCTTCTTTCACTGAAGCAGCCATGTCCTGGATGCCACACCGCCAGTTCCACCACAGTTGCACCAGGGAATCAGGGATGCACCATTTCATTTGCCTTCTTTGCTGAAGCAGCAATGTACCCAAACACTACCACCAGCCCTGGTGCAGTCATGCCAGGGAATCAGGGCTGAGGCACTCCCACCTACTTGGCAACTCCTCATTGCTTCTGTACCTTCTCTCCCTCCCCTGTCACTCAGTCCAATTTCTTAACTTTGCCTTTGATGCTCAGGGTTTCTAGCTTATCATACATGTAATCGGTTCTCTTGTTTTTTCAGGTCTTTGTTGTAAGAGGGACCACCAGAAGTTTCTGACTACTCCTCCATCTTGGCCCTGCCTCCACCAATTCAACTTTTTATAGGTGTGCAACTTATTGACTGTTCTGGATGTCTTATTACCACTGCCTTCTCTTCCCTTCTCCTCCTTTGTAATTTGACAATTCAGTCCTAAAATCATTACATGGGCCTCATAGGATACATACCAGTGCTTTTGGGAAGTGAGTGCATGATAGCCTAGTAAGCATCTTAGAATAAGGGGCAGTGCCTCATCAAGGAAGCCCTACAGCATGGATGTCAGGTCCTGAGCAGGCTGTGGAGGGTATCAATGCAGCCAGGAAGATTGATGTAGGATGTCAAAGCTAGAGATGGGAAAACTGGGTACCAACGTGGGAGGAATGGACCAGCCCATGTGCATTGAGAATATTCACACAGGAGAAAGGGTTAATATCAGCGTTGGCAGATTGGTTACTAACAATGTATGTGCTTGTATGTACAATGTTATGCATTTATTGAATAATATATAAAACTAGAACTACCAAGTGACCCAATAATTGCACTCCTAGGTATATATCCAGTAGACTTGAAAGCAGAAACTGCAACAGTTATTTGTACACCAATGTTTATCGCAGCACTATTCACGATAGCCAAAGTGTGGAAACAACCTAAATGCCCATCAATGGACAAATAAAGAAAATGTGGTGCGTACATACAATGGAATTCTACTTAGCCGGTAAGAGAAATGAACTCTTGATATAAGCTACAATATGGATGGAAGTCTTGATAAATTCTAAAATATGGATGAAGCTTCAAGACATTATGCTGAGTGAAATAAGTCAGCCATAAGAGGACACGTATTTTATGACAGCACTTATATAAAAATATAAGAACAGGCAAATGCATAGGGACCAAAGTTTATTGGTGGCTACCAGGGGCAGGAGGGAGGAATAAAGGAGGGTTATTGTTAATGGAGTACTGAGTTTCAGTTTATGGTGAAGGAAAAATCACACTGATTCAGGGTAGGATTGCACAGCTCATTAATGTGATTGCTGTCAATATGTTGTACACCTGTAAAAAGTTGAATTGGCAAAAGTTGTGTGGTAGATATATGTATAACAATCATAAAAAATAGCTACTGAGGCTTATATAAAACCAAACACCTCATGTGATTTGGCTCCTTGGTTTGGAGGTATAGGATCATGGTTTCATGGAACATCCCATTTGATTGGCCTAATAATGTGTTCCGTATTTCTTTTCTACCTCCCAGTTCATTGTGTAGTGTCTGAAGTCTTAAAAGCTTGCAAGGAGCATTCCAAAGTACAATAATTGGTACCTATTTGCCTGGAGCAAAAGAAGGAAAGTAAGGAATAGGAGAAGGAAACACTTGCCCCAAAATTACTGGCACCTACCTGTCTTAGTTATCTAATGCTGTTTTAACAGAAATACCAAAAGTGGATGACTTTAACAAACAGATTTATTATTTCACAGTCTAAGCGGTTAGAAGTCTGAATTTATGGTCTCAGCTACTGGGGATGTCATTCACTCTCTGTTGGCTCTGGGGAAAGGTCCTTGTCATCACTTTTCCCCTGGTCTAGGAGATTCTCAGTTCAGGGACCTTGGGTCCAAAAGACGTGTGCTTATGGCTCTTCTTATTTGGTGGTAATGAGACCCGCTGTCTCTATGCTTGCTTCTCTCTTTTATGTCTCAAAAAAGATTGACTCAAGATACAACCTAATGTTGTAGATTGAGTCCTGACTTATTAATACAACTGCCTCTTATCTTGCTTCATTAACATCATAGAGGTAGGATTTACATGCATAGAAAAATCACATCAGATGACAAAACAGTGGACAGCTACACAATACTTGGAATCATGGCCTAGCCAAATTTACACACATTTTTGTGGGAAATAGTTCAATCCATAACACTATGCTATTGGTACCCATCTAATGATTTTAGCACTGAATTTGCCATGAAAGCGTAAGGTGAATGGTGCCCAACCACCACTACTGAATGTTTTGATCAAACATTCTGTAGGAGAATCCTGATCAAAAGTGGGAAACATAGAATAAAATTTCAAATCTTGAATAGACCATTGCAAATATTGCTCTGCCATAATTTCTAAACCTTAAAGCAAAAATATTCCCTGAAGTCTTCTTAAAATCAAGCAATAGTTCAGTTTAACTAGTAAAGGATGTCTGCCTTGAAAATTGTAATCTTTTAAGATCTATCTTGGGATTGATTGGTCTATCTATGTATGTATCTATGTGTCTATCTATCTATGTGTGTACGTATCTATCTATCTACGCATCTATGTATCTATCTATGTGTCTATCTATGTACCTATCTATGTATGTATGTATCATCTATCTATCTATCTATCTATCTATCTATCTATCTATCTATCTATCTATCTATCTATCTATCTATCTATCTATCTATCTATCTATCATCTATCTACCTATCTACCATCATCTATCTAATCTATCTATCATCTATATTTATCTAGCATGTAGGGTCACTATGACTTGGAATTGACCCGACAGCACATTATAACAACAGGAACCACCTATATGGGATCAAATTGACAACAATGACTTGAAGGATTAGATAGGAAACTTTTGGGGCAGTAAGTTTAAGTCAATGGGGGAGGAACAACTCAGAAAAGGACAGTGAGAAAGGTTGCATAACTCGATGAATGTAATAAATGTCACTGAGTTGTACATATTGAAATTGTTTAATTGGTGTATGTTCTGCTGTGTATATATTGAATTGGAATTATAGGTGTTAGGTGTGAACTCATGGCTTTCAGCATAAAGATAGATATAAAATAAGTCTAGATGAAAAAATACAGGTATATAAAGTATATATAGAAACACAAATATCTATATGTTACACAAGGAAAACATAACACTGTATGTAAAAGCATATACATTGCTGAGTTGAATTGTGGTCTCCTATATAAAAAAAAAAAAAAATTTTTTATAAAACAATTTCTCCGTTATTCATGATGTGCCTTATTGGTCCAGTTGTGAGGATTTTGATTTTCTTTAAATCAAGGCATAATCCATCCTGAAGGCTCTGGTCTTTGATCTTCATCAGTAAGTGCTCCAAGTCCTCTTCACTTTCAGCAAGATTGTGTCATCTGCATATTGCAGGTTGTTAATGAGTCTTCCTTCAATTCTGGTGCCATGTTCTTTTTCATATAGTCCAGCTTTTTGGATTATATGCTCAGCATACACATTGAACAAGTATGGTGAAAGGATACAACCCTGACACACACTTTTCTTATCTTTAAAACACACAGATCACCTTGTTCTGTTAGAACAATGTATGTGCTTGTATATATATTTTTGTTGCTGGTAGGTGCCACTGAGTTTGTTCAAACTAGGAGGGACACCATGTATAGCAGAACAGAACACTACCTGGTCCTGCGCCACCCTCAGAATCATTGCTATGCTTGATCCCATTATTGCAGCCACTGACGAAATCCATCTCATTGAGGGTCTTTCTCTCTTTTGTTGACCCTCTCCTTTACCAAGCATAAAGTCCTTCCCCAGGGACTGGCCCCTCCTGATAACATGTCCAATGCATGTGAGATGAAGTCTTGCCATTCTTGTTTCTAAGGATCATTCTGATTGTACTTCTTTCAAGACAGATTTGTTCATTCTTCTGGTAGTGCATGGTGTATTCAATATTCTTAAGGGTCTCAAAGAACCGAGGGCTATTTCCAGGCTCTAGAGCTAATGTAATGTGTTCTGCTGACTTACTTGGTGTCTGTTATCCATTCTTTCCCTCCAATAGAAGTGTCTACCTTGTGTCTGTTCCACCATTGAACTTTGCAAGCAGAGAACTTGTATGCCATATTTCACAGATGAAGAGGGATTTTGCCCCAGGATGGAATTAGGACTTGGATTTGATTGAAGACTTATGGGGTAATATGATTGGATGAATATGTTTTACATGTGGCAAGGACATGAATTTGGGGGGTTCAAAGGGTAAAATGTCATGAATTGAATTGTGTCCCCCAAAAATGTGTGTCAACTTGGCTAGGCTATGATACCCAGTATTTTGTAGTTGACCACTATTTTACAAACTGATGTACTTATATGTTGTAAATCCTAACCTCTATGATGTTAATGAGGCAGGATTAAAGGCAATATGTTAACGAGGCTGCATTCATTCTACAGTATTAGTTTGCATTTTGAGTCAATCTCTTTTGAGATATAAAAGAGAGAATTGAGCAGAGAGGAGGGGAACCACATACCACCAAGAATGAAGCGTCAACAATGGAAAGCATCCTTTGGACCCAGGGTCCCTGTGCTTAGAAGTGCCTAGACCCTGGGAAGATTGATGATAAGGCCCTTCCCCCCAGAACCCACAAAAGAGAGGGAAATCCTTCCCCATGAAGGTGGTAGTCGCTGATCTTCATCAGTAAGTTTTTCAAGTCCCCTTTGCTTTTCCAACACAAAGTTGTGTCATCTGCTTATCAAGACTGTTAATTGGTCTTCCTCCAATCATGATGCCACATTCTTCTTGATATAGTCCAGGTTCTCAGATTATTTGCTCAGAATACAGATTTAATAAGTATTGTGAAAGTATACAACACTGACACACACCTTTCCTGATTTTAAGCCACACAGTATCTCCTTGTCCTGTTCTAATAATTCCTTCCAGGTCTATGTACAGGTTCCTCATGAGCACAATTAAGTGTTCTGGAATTCCTATTCTTCAGAATGTTATACATAATTTGTTATGATCCACATAGTCAAATGCATTTGGATTGTCAATAAAACACAGGTAAACATCTTTCTGTTATTCTCTGCTTTAGGCCGTGATTCATCTAGTATCAGCAGCCATATCCTTGGGTCCATGTCCTCTTCTGAATCCAGCTTGAATTCTGGCAGTTCCCTGTTTGTGTACGGCTGCAACCGTTTTTGAATTATCTTCAGCAAAGTTTTACTTGCATATGATATTCAGGAAATGGTTCAAATATTTCCACATTCTGATGGATCACCTTTCTTTGGAATTAGCACAAATATGGATCTCTTCCAGTTGGTTGACCAGGTAGCTGTCTTCCAAATTTCTTGGCATAGATGAGTAAGCACCTCCAGCATTGCATCCATTTGTTGAAACATCTCAGCTGATATTCCACCAATTTCTGGAGCCTTGTTTTTTGCCAATGCCTCCAGTGAAGCTTGGACTTCACTCTTCAGTACCATCGGTTCTTGATCATGTGCTATATACTGAAATGCTTGAATGTCAAAGAAATCTTTTTGGTATAGTGATTCTTTGTAATTTTTACATTTTTCTTGATGGTTCCTGCATCATTCAATATTTTGCCCCCAGAATCCTTCAAAATTGCAACACAAGCCTTGAATTTTTTCTTCAGTTCCTGCAGCTTGAGAAATGTCAAGTGTGTTCTTTCCTTTTGGTTTTCTAACTTCAGATCTTTGCACATATCATTCCAGCCAATAGAATTCAGCATCATATAAAAAATAATAATACACCATGACCAAGTGGGATTCATATCAGGTATGCAAGGATGATTCAACATTAGAAAAGCAATCAATGCAATCCAGCACATAAACAAAACAAAAGAAAATAATCTCATGGTCATTTCTATCAATGCAGAAAAGGCATGCTTTATTGTCCAACACCCATTCCTGATAAAAACTCTCAATAAAATAGGAATATGAGGGAAATTCCTCAACATACTAAAGGACATCTATATAAAACCAAACAACCAATATCATTCTCAGCAGAGAGAGGTTAACAATATTCCACCTGAGAACAAGAGCAAGACAAGGATGCCCTTTAACACCACTCCTATTTAACATTATGCTGGAAGTCCTAGTTAGAGCAATATGGCAAACAAAAGTAATAAAGGACATCCAAATTGGTAATGAAAAAGTAAAACTATCCATATTTACAGATGATATGTTACTATCAATACAGAACCCAAAAGATTCCACAAGAAAACTACTAGAATGATTCACCAAAGTAGCAGGATACAAGGTAAACATACAAAGATCAGTTAGACTTCTGTAAAACAATAAAGAGAATGACAAAAAGGAAATCAGGAAACCAATACCATTTATAATAATAATAAAAAAATAGCCTGTAAAAAAAAAAATACTTAGGAATAAATCTTACCAAGGATGTAAAAGACCTATGCAAAGAAAACTACAAAACACTACTGTAAGAAACCAAAAGAGACCTACATAAATAGAAAAATATACCATGCTCATGGATAGATAGACTTAACATTGTGAAAATGCCAATTCTACCCAAAGCAATCTACAAGTACAATGCAATTCCAATCCAAATACAAGCAGCATTCTTTAATGAGATGGAAAAAATGATCATCAACTTTATATGGAAACAAAAAAGGCCCAGAAAAGTAAAGTATTATTGAAGAAAAAGAACAAAGTAGGAGGCCTCATACCACCTGACCTCAGAACCTACTAGCTAAGGTCATCATAGCAGCCTGGCACTGCAAAAATGGCAGACACACTGTTCAATGGAACAGGAGAGTGAACCCATATGTATATCCATCCATCTATGGTCACCTGATCTTTGACAAAGGCCTAAAGTCCATTAAATAGGGAAAAGACAGTCTTTTTTTTTTTTTAACAAATGGTGCCATAAAAAGTAGATGTTCATTTGTAAAATTAAAAAAAAAATGAAAGAGGACCCATACCTTACACCATACAGAAAAACTAATTCAAAATAGATCAAAGACCTAAATATAAAACCACAAACTATAAAGATCATAGAAGAAAAAAATAGAGTCAACGCTAGGAGCCCTAATGCATGCATAAATAGGTACAAACTGTAACTAACAATAAAAAAAAAAAAAAAACACCAGGAGATAAAGCTAGATAACTGTCATCTTCTAAATATTAAACTTATGTTCATCAAAAGACTTTCCTAAAAGAGTTAAAAGAGAACCTACAGACTGGGAAAAATTTTTGGCTATGACATATCTGACAAATTTTTAATCTCTAAAATCTACAAGAAAATCCAACAACTCTACAACAAAAAGACAAATAAGCCAATTAAAAAAATGGGCAAAGGATATGAACAGACACTTCAACAAAGAAGACATTCAGGCAGCTAACAGACACATGAGGAAATGCTTGCAATCATTAGCCATTAGAGAAATACAAATCAAAAGTACAGTGAGATACCATCTCAGCCCAACATTACTGGCACGAACAAAAAGAAGAAAAGAAAACAGAAAATAGCTAATGTTGGAGATGCTGCAGGGAGATTGGAACTGTTATGCACTGCTGGAGAAGACTGCAAAATGATACAGACATTTTGGAAAATGATGCAGACATTTTGGAAAATGATATGGCACTTCCTTAACAAGCTAGAAATAGAAGTACCACATGACCCAACAATCCTGTTCCTAGGACTATATCCTAGAGAAATAAGAGCTGTCACAGGAATAGACATATGTACACCCGTGTTCACTGTACACTTATTCACAAAAGCAAAAAGATGGAAAGAACCTATGTACCTATCAACAGATGAATGGGTAAGCAAACTATGGTACATACACACAATGGAATACTAAACCAAATTAAAAAAACTCATTGTAGTTGAGTCAATTCCAGTTCGTAGTGACCCTACAGGACAGAGTAGAACAGTTCCATAGAGTTTTCAAGGACTGGAGGTGGATTCAATCTGTCGACTTTTTGTTTAGCAGCTGTAGCGTGCCATAGCTTTCAACCACTGCGCCACCAGGGCCCCAATGGAATGCTACACAATGATAAAGAACAATGATGAAGCTGTGAAATATCTCAGAACATGGATGATTCTGGAGGGCATTATGCTGAGTGAAATAAGTCAATCACTAAAGGACAAACATTGTATGAGGCCACTATTATAAAAACTCATGAAAAACTTTACACATATACACAGGCACAAAAACAATCTTTGACGGTTACGAGGGAGGGGAGGAGAGGGACAGGAAAAAAACTCACTAGACAATAGATAAGTGAGAACTGTGGTGAAGGGTAAGACAGTACACATTTCTGGAGAACCCAGGACAACTTGACCAAGGCAAAGTCATGGACGCTGCACAGACACATTCATACTCCTTGAGGGACCAAATTACTCAGCTGAGTGTTGGGGACCATGGTCTTGGGGAACATCTAACTCAATTGTCATAACATAGCTTATAAAGAAAATGTTCTACATCCTACCTTGGTGAGTAGCATCTGGGGTCTTAAAAGCTTGCAAGCAGCCATCTAAGATACTCCACTGGTCTCACCCTGTCTGGAACAAGAGAAATGAAGAAAACCAAAGACATAATGGAAAGATTTGTCCAAAGGACTAATGAACCACAGCTACCACAGCCTCCTGCAGACTGAGTCCAGCACAACTAGATGTTGCCTGGCTACCACCACCAACTGCTCTGTCAGGGGTCGCCAATGGGAAGTTCCAGACAGTTGGAGAAAAATGTAGAACAAAATTCTAATTCACACGCATGCACAAAAGGCCACGCTTACTGGTCTGACAGAGACTGGAGAAATTCCGAGAGTATGGCCCCCTCCTACAACCCTGACTCCTTTTTAGCTCAGTAATGCAGTCACTCGTGAGGTTCACTGTTCATCCAAAGATTAAAAAAAAAAAAAATTTAGACAGGTCCATAAAACAAAACGAGACTAAATGGCCACACCAGCCTAGGGGCAAGGACTAGAAGGCAGGATGGGACAGGAAAACAGGTAACTGGGAACCCAAGGTAAAGAAGTGGAGAGTGAAGACATGTCGTGGGGTTGGCAACCAATGTTGCAAAATAATATCTGTATTTATTGTTTAAAGAGAAGCTAATTTTCTCTGTAAACTTTCATCTAAAGCACAATGAAAAAAAAATTGAACAATAAAAAGGGATATAAGCATTGCACCAAGGTAATTTCTAGAACACAGATACTTCCTATTTTAAATTTTTGATTTTTTTCTAATTTATCTTTCATATTTAGATCCACAGTCCATTTGAAAATAATTTCATTTATGATAAAATGTTCCAGTATTTCTAAATATTCTATTTTCACAACACCTTTTATTGAAAAATTATTATTTTCTCACTGCTTTGCAATATCAACTTTGTCATAAATCAAGTGTCCAAATAAGTATATTTATGGACTCTTTTTTCTGTTCCATTTTTTCTCTTTTCTATGTTTGCAACAAAACAACTTTATCCTATATCCTGTAGCTTTGTAATAAGTCTTTATAAACAAGTCCTTATACCTTGTTTTCCTCTACAATATTTTGTCTGTCCTTGGCCCTATTTTTTTATTCACTCTGCCAAATTTCACAGTTGTTAAAATAAAAAATTTCACGATATTAAATTTGTGTACAAACTCACAAGCTTTATTTTTCAATTCACGATTTGGAGAAGTCTGATACTGGAATCAGACAAAAGTTCTATAGAGCAGTATGAAGAGAAAGGACTTTTGTAATCACAAAAACACAGGAACAAGGAAGCAATTGTGTAAATTTTGGATTGACTGGGGGACATCTTATTTGGGATTATGGGAAATTTTTGAACTAGTTTAAACTGCGTATGTAAATTCTAATTGGTTAGTTTAGGCTTCATTTCCAGAACAGTCAGTTGATTGACTTGAGTTTTGGCTTCTGGGAAGGTTATTAAGCATTTACAAGAAATAGAAATTTAGTTAGGATTTGATTTGCTGACATGGGGCTAGGTATATATAACTCCATTTTGGGCCCAGTACAGTCAGATTATGACAATTATACTTGTTAATATTTTTGTAGGATAACATTGAATGTCTGTCAAATTTGGGGGGAATAGACTGGAAAATTTTCAATCGTCCAGTCCAAAATTTAGAAGTCAAGTTTTTAAAACAGTTTGGGTAGCAGCTTTCTAATTTGTGCTAGATTTATTTTAGATATCAGATTATTCATTATAAATGTTATCTTTGTCAGGTTTTATATTCTAAAAACATAGAAATGTAATTGAGCCTTGTTATGTAGAAAAATAATTGGTTTCACATTTTAACTTTTACCTAGCAATCCTACTAAGTCCCATAATGTGGATCATTTGTTTGTGGTTCCTTTTGACTGCTGTATAAAAAAAGTCAGATTATTTATGATTATTTGCAGTTTTATTCATTATTTCCAAATAGGTAGCTAATTTAATCTCAATAGTACTTTCAGCATGAGGTTGGAGAAAATGATGATGATGCCTTCTTTGTTTTGTTCTGTTAAAAATAATCAAAACACAAAGAAATAAAAACATAACATTTATTTTGCATAGCTATTCCATATGCGGAGCACTAGTGGCATAGTGGTTAAGAACGTGGCTGCTAACCAAAGGGTCAGCAGTTTGAATCCACTAGCTGCTCCTTGGAAACCATAAGAGGCACTTCTACTGTGTCTTATAGAGTTACTATGAGTCAGAATTGACTCAAAGGCAATGGCCTGTTTGTTGTTTTTGTTATTCCGTATGCATGTAGGGAGACCATTTTGTGTCTAAAAACAAGTGGCTCAAAGCAGGCTAATTACAATGGTTAAAAAAAAAAAAACTTTAGCTCAAAGCAATAACAGAATATTTAATTTTCCTATAATTTAATTGACCACATCTGTGGAAAGAGACACTGGAAAAGCTCAATATAATCAGTCAGGAAAAGGCCAGGGGCCAACTGAGGAACAGACCATCAATTGCTCATATGCAAGTTCAACCTGAAACTGAAGAAAACTAGAACAAGTCCATGAGAGCCAAAGTACGACCTTGAGTACATCCCACCCGACTTCAGAGACCATCTCAGGAATAAATCTGACACATCGAACACTAAAGACCAGAGGCCAGAGAGTTGTGTAATGACATCAAGAACATCATACATGAAGAAAGCAAGAGGTCATTAAAAAGACAGGAAAGAAAGAAAAGACCAAAATGGATGTCAGAACAGACTCTGAAATTTGCTCTTGAACATAAATTAGTTAAACTGAAAGGAAAAAATGATGAAGTCAAGGTAAACAGAAGATTTCAAAGGGCAGCTGAGATGACAAAGTATTACAAGCATTCGCTCAAAGACCTGAAGATAGAAAACCAAAAGGGAAGAACATGTTAAAAGAACTGAAGAAAAACTTCAAGCCTTGAGTTACAATACTGAAGGCTCCTGTGAGGAAAATATTAAACAATGCAGGAAGCATCAAAAGAAGTTGGAAGGAACACACAAAGTCACTATACCAAAAAAAAAAAAAAAAAGAAAGTCAACTTTCAACCATTTCAGAAGGTAGCATATAATCAGGAACTGATGGTATTGAAGGAAGAAGCCCAAGCTGCACTGAAGGCATTGGCAAAAAAGCAAGGCTCCGGGAACTGATGGAATACCAGTTGAGACGTTCCAACAAAGGCACGAAGCACTGGAAGTGCTCACTTGTCTATGCCAAAACATTTGGAAGACAGCTACCTGGACAATCTACCTACTGAAAGAGATCCATATTTATGACTATTCCGAAGAAAGGTGATGCAGCTGAATGTGAAATTATCAAACAATATCGTTAATATCACATGCAAGTAAAATTTTGCTGAAGATCATTCAAAAGCAGCTGCAGCAGTATACTGACAGGGAGCTGCCAGAAATTTAAGTCAGATTCAGAAGAGAAGGTGAAATCAGGGATATCATTGCTGATGTCAGACGGATCCTGGCTAAAAGCAAAGAATACCAGAAGGATGTTTACCTGTGTTTTATTGACTATGCAAAGGGATTTGAATGTGTCAATCACAACAAATTATGGATAACATTGTGAAGAATAGAAATTACAGAACACTTAATTGTACTCATTAGGAACCTGTACATAGATCAAGAGGCAGTCATTTAAACAGAACAAGGGGATACAGCGTGATTTAAAGTCAGGAAAGGTGTGCATCAGGGTTGTATCCTTTCACCATACCTACTCAATCTGTATGCTGAGCAAATAATATGAGAAGCTGGACTATATGAAGAATGTGGCATCAGGTTTGGAGGAAGACTCACTAACAACCTGTGATATGCAGATGACACAACCTTGCTTGATGAAAGTGAAGTCGACTTGAAGCACTTACTGATGAAGATCAAGATCACAGCCTTCAGTATGGATTACACCTCAACATAAAGAAAACAGAATTCCTCACAACTGGACCAATAAGCCACATCATGATAAATGGAGAAGAGATTGAAGTTGTCAAGGATTTCATTTTACTTGGATCCACAATCAAACTCATGGAAGCAGCAGTCAAGAAATCAAAAGACACATCTCATTGGGAAAATCTGCTGAAAAGACCTCTTTAAGGTGCTGAAAGGCAAAGATGTCACCTTGAATACTAAGGCGCACTTAACCCAAGCCATGGTGGTTTTGGTTGTCTCATACGCATGTGAAAGCTGGACCATGAATAACGAAGACTGAAGAAGAATTGATGCCTTTGAATTGTGGTGTTGGCGAAGAATACTGAATATACCATGGACTGCAAAAGAATGAATAAATCTGCCTTGGAAGAAGTACAGTCAGAATCCTCCTTGGAAGCAAGCATGGCAAGACTTTGTCTCACATCTTTGGACATGTTGTCAGGAGGTTTCAGTCCCTGGAGAAGGACACCATGCTTGGTAAAGTAGAGAGTCAGTGAAAAAGAGGAAGATCCTCAATGAGATGGATTGACACAGTGACTGCAACAATGGACTCAATCATGCCAAGAATTGTAAGGATGGCACAGGACCGGGCAGCATTTACTTATATTGTACGCAGGGTTGCTATGAGTTGGAAGCCACTGGACAGCACCTAACAACAACATGGTTTGATAAACAATCTGCAAATTTTAAGGAAGTGGATCTCCTTTCAAAAAGAAGAATGCTCTCACAGACTAGGGATTTTCCTAAAGCTTAACACAGAATATTTTTTTTTTCCTTAATGAATGCAAGTTTCCATGGTGACAAAGCACTTAACAGTTATTGCATTAGCATTAAACACTAACATCTGAAAATTTCATCTTTTATATATTTGTAGGTATGAGACCCTTTGAAATTAAAATTAAGGAAGCACAGGGTCATTTTCATTAAATCACACAAGAGGTAGTGGGTTTGTTATTTACTACCCTTTTTGAGCTCCAAAAGACTAATTTTCAATGCTACAGAGTAGTTAGCAGTTCCTTAGTTTTGAGTCAAGATTTTACTGTTAATTTTGAGCTACTAGGTAAATTGGTTTGGGTAGGTAAAAGAAATCCCTTGAAACCAAAGAAACATGTCTGCTTACTTTCCTCCCCCCACCACAATTTCTAATCTCAAAAGAAAAGGTTTCAATATTTTGCCCCTAACATCAAATTTACTGGTGTTTGCTCTAGTAATCTGTTCTTTCAGTTTCGAAAAATTTTAGAAAAAATTCATTTTGTATCAAATTTCCTAAAAGGACATTTTTATAAATGAATGGATGCTGAATTTAATTAAATAAGTTTTCTTCTCATTTTAATGTTGGCAGATTATGTTTCTATAAAAACAAATTCATCTATAAGTTCAAATATATCAGCATAGAATTATAGTATTCTTTTACAATTTTTAACCATCTACAGGTTCTATCATAGTGTCAAATTTTTCAATATGGTATTATTCTTCTTCCTTCTTTATTCCTGGACAGTCTCTCCAAAAGTGATTAAGGCTGTTCCAGTAAGCCCAGATTTTGTCCAAATTTTACTGGATAAATGTTTTTTATTCAATTAATTTTTTTCCCTCTGATGTTCTTTTCTCCATTCCTTCACTTTTTTTTCTTTTACAGTATTTAATGTGTTATACTTGTTCTAAGTTCTCCTGATGAATATTTGCCTCATTTGTTTATAATCATACATATAGGAATACAAACAAACGCATATACATATTTGCTATACCGAAGTATTTTCTGATTTCCATTATTATGTTTATGTTGACTCATGTGGACTTTTAATGGATATTTTGAATATTTGAATTCTATACTTGCTGAAGGATTAATAATTTTATCTATCAATTTCAAGCTTAATTGACCAATATTGAATGATTTCAATCCTTTGAAGTTTGTTCAGGCTCGTTTTATGGTTACATACATATGTAAATGGTCAATTCTATATATTTATAAAATTGTCTCAGAAGAATGCAGGCTTTAGGAATAAAAGACGCAACCAGGTGTACATAAAGGTGAAAAACTTGATTTTATTTAGAGTTCAAATACATTGTTGTAAGTTATGCAACTATGATATATGCATAATTGAACTTTATAGAGCATTAAGATTTTACTCCTCAGTTTTATCATCTGTATAATGGGGATAATATAATAAAAACAAAAACACTAACCACTCTGCCTACTTTATAGGTCCATTATGATAAAATATGACAGTAAATTATAAAGCAGTGTAGTAATATTTTTTATTTTCACAAATAAAAATACATAGCTATTATGTAATGCCCTGTTATTTATCTAATTTTATGTTCATTCATTGATATGTGTGTTTTACCTTATCTCAATTTTTAGTCATTCACAAGCAGTGAGTGTGGTTTAATGTCCTCTGTGTACTCTATAATATATTGCACAGAAAAGATGCTTAAAAGTTTTTCTTGTATATCTTGATTTTGGATAATGATTGCAGTTTAAAACACTTATTTAATAACTTTGTTAATATATGGTATAAATGTAAAGCTTGGATAAATCGACTGTAAGGCTTTAACATAGGAAATTTTGTTGTTACTATTGTTTTCTGGTCAATTCTATGTACATAAAACCTACTTATAAACTTATTCAAACTATAAATGTGATATTGAGACCACTATGTGGAGTCTGTGGAGTGACAATGTTGAATTTTATCTGAGCCCTGTGATCCTGAAAAACAGAGGTTAATCCCTACACTCTTTTGTGTTCCAGAAAACAGCTCACTGCAAATAACCACCCTTCCCCATAATACATAGACAAAATTCATGAATGCCGCCTGTTTACTTATGACAAGAGCAGACACAGATCTCCCAAATTCCCATTTTTTGCTTCAGAAATGATAACCCAAATTGTCTCTCTCCACTGATCAACCAAAAAATGCTTGGTAACCAAATTTTAGTTAAGCTCCTTTCTGTCCCCCCAGTCATCCTCAGCCTGAATTTATTCTTAAAAACAAAACAAAATAAAACCTAACTGGTTGCCCAAGAATCCATTCAACTCATGGTGACCCCATGTGTTACAGAGAAGAACTACTTCACAGCATTTTCTTGGCTGCAATCTTTAGGGAAGCCAATCCCAAATTATATAATTTCATCAATATATACTTTAGCCTTAAGTTCCGAAAGAATTATTTTAAAAACATAACTATAATATCATCATGCTCCTTAAAAATCATTAAATATATATAGTTCACATCTTCCTAATTCTCTAACGATTTTTAAATATAACTTACTTCTTCAAATCGGGATAGGAATTAGATTCATACATTGCAAATGTGCTATTGTCAAAGTCTCTTAATCCTCAGGGTACTGTCTAATATAGTAGCCACTAGCTACATGGGGCTATTTAAGTTTAAATTGTCTAAAATCAAATAAATTAACATTCTCATTCCTCATACCCAATAGCCTCATGTCAAAAACTCAGAAGCCACATGTGGCTAATAGTGGCTACAGCAGAGGATAGAACAAATATATAACATTTTCATAATCACAAAAATTCTCTTAATGAGCTTTAAGTTTGATTTTTAGCAAAAGTACTTTCCTGAGTACATTTCACAGAAGGCACATGTTGTGTAGCTCTCTCATATTAAAGATTGTTGCTTGGATCCAGTATTTCATTAAAGACTGTGAATTTAAATATTTTAATTGTATCATTTTTTTCCTTATGTATGAAGGGGAGAGTTTATATAAAGACAAGCTTGCATTCATCCACTAATTGGCTACTATGATGTCAAGTCCTTTTTTTTTTTTTTAATCTATATGGCAGGATAAATATTCTATTCACCGCCTCTATTTACTAATTTTTCAAATAATAAATTGGTTTTCCAGATAGATGATAAGTAGATACATAGATAGATAGCTGCCTTAGAGTCCACTCTGGCTCATGGCAATCTTATGTGCAACAGTACTGGATGTTATGCAGCCAATTTAGTAGCTGCATTGGCCAATCAATTTCACTTTACTTCCTGTGTTTGGGGGCTCCATTTAGGTTGATGAGCTTGTATTTTTGTTACTATTCAGAGGATAATAAGACAGCTTCCAGCACATTGGCCACTAAAGTACCAATCATTACAGGTTGTCCTGAGGAAATCAAAAGTTCCCTTTGTTTCCATAACATTCCGATGTCATGGACCACTCCATACCCAAAATGAGAATACACACACACACACACACACACACACACATTGACTGGACTTCTGCCAACTTGCATGCTCTTGTCCAGGATATAAACTCAGCTTGTTGGGTTGAGGTTATTTTAGACAAATGTCTGCTTTCCAATACATCTACCGCAGAAATGACAGTGCATTCTCTTGATATCTAGAACTAGAGGCTTCAGGTTTTAGGTAGGTGCCATCTACAAACAGCATAAGTGAAGGGTTTGAGACCAGAATTTCTTGCAGATCTATTCTAAGAGATAAAAGTTGATTTGTTAAGTCAAAACAGCCATGATTAACGTCATCATCATTGCAATCATGCTTGAGGGTAACTGGATTTAAGGCCCCTGCACTATGTAATCTAAGGCTGGGGACAACTAGAAAAGTTTCATATGAAGTTAGTTGGCTAGCAGAAAGGTGTTGGGCTAGAGAAGAATTTAAGATGGCAGAAACTGCATGTGGAACATAAAAATCTAAATTATTTATATTATTATATCAGCTGCTGTTTCTACTAATTTGGTAGTGGCTGCAACCACTTGAAGACATGGAGGATAAACTCTGGCTACTGGATCTAATTGTATACTGCATTACCCTACAGGTTTCTGTCTATCTTTATGCGTCTGAGTTAAGACTTCTAATGCATTTCCTTGTCTTTCAGAAAGGAAGAGAAAGAAATCTAAAGAAAAGTTAGGGAATCCAAGAGCTGGAGTGTGACTTAGGGATTCTATTAATTTGGTTATATCTTGCACAGCTTCCATATACAGCTCAAAAAGTTCAGATATATTACCCTTAAGATATGCATAAAGAGGTTGTGTTAGCAAAGAGAAATTTTGAATCCAAGCTCTACAATATCCACACAATCATAAAATTTCCCTTTACTGCTCCTTTATTGTAGGTATAGAATAGGAAAAGATAACTGCTATTTTTTATTATTATTATTATTCATTTGGGGTCAATTCAGATTCCCTCTTCTGAGATTAAATGACCAAAATATTTTACTCATGGAAGGGCAAACTGTAAATTTTCTCTGGATGCCTTATGACCTGTAATGGTTAGATGAAGTAATAACAGAAAACTACCTTGTATGTTTGCTTGCTTTGTGTTAAACCAAACTAAAAGATCTTCAACATACTGGAGCAACATATATTTATATTCAAAAGGTAAAAGCAACAAGTAAGCAAGTAAAATCTGGGAAAAGTGATAGGATTCTCCATAAATCCTTGGGGCATGACAGTCCAAGAGTATTCTTGATTATCCCACATAAAAGGAAACAAAAATTGGCTGTCTGGATGAAAGTGAATACTGAAAACGCACTTCAGAGTTCAATGACTGTAAGCCATATGGCTTCTGGTGCAATTTGGACTCATAGCAAATGTGGATTTATAACAACAGGGGTTTATGGGATAACATTGTAGATAATAGTGCTAAGATCTTGTACAAATCACCAACTGCAGTTATTACTTTTCCTGACAGGAAATACTGTGGTATTACAAGTGTTATGTGTTAGTTATCTAATGTTGCTATAACAGAAATACCAAAAATAGATGGCTTTAACAAAGATAAATTTATTTTCTCACAGTCTGGTAAATTAAAAGTCCAAATTCAGGGTGTCAGCTCCAGGGCAAGACTTTCTCTCTCTGTGAGCTTTGGAGGAAGGTCCTTCTCATCAATCTTACCCTGGAATAGGAGCTTCTCTGTGAAGGAGCCCCAGGTTCAAAGGACATGCTCTGCTTCCATCACTGCTTTATTGGTGGTATGAGGTGCCCGTGCCTCTCTGCTCATTTCTCTCTTTTATATCTCAAAAAATATTGACTCAAGACAAAATCCAATCTAGTAGATTAAGGCCTGCCTCATTAACACAACTGTAACCTATCCCACCTCATTAACATCATAGAGATAGGATTTACAACGCTTAAGAAAATCACATCAGATGATAAAATGTTGGACAATCACACAATATTGAGAATCATGGCCCAGCCAAATTGATACACATATTTTTGCAGGACACAATTCAATCCATGACATGTTAGTACATGGAATGAACAATGCCTTTTCTACTCTTGAATGATAGGTTTTAGTCTTCCTTTACTGCGGGTTTTAAAGGGTATTGAGCTACTTTTGGTAAGGGCTTAGTACGGTCTATTTAGGCTTTAATAAGTTCAGTTGATAGAATGCCGCCAACATCTTAGATGAGGAACCCATAATTAGAGAGGTTCTTTTTCTAAGGGTGAGGTTTCCTCTTCCTTTTTTCCTAAGGGTGGGGTTTCCTCTTCCTCTGATATCAAAAGATCTTGTAATAAAGTGTTTCTTCTATCTCAGGAGTCTGAGTCTTATCTTTATTTTCAATGTCAGGGAAAATGAGTAATCTATCCCCTTCGTTTGTAAACTGAATACAGCATTTACACTTAGGAAGAAGATCGTGCCCTAGCAAATTTACAAGAGTACTATTACATAGTAAAAACGGATGTAGTCTTCTACTGGCCTTAAAGAAACTGGTATGATTAAAGAATGGGTTAAAATTTGTTCCTCACTGGAAACCCCTAAGACATGAGAAGTTTAAGTAATCCAGGAAAGAGGCTTTTGCGTACTCCAGGGTTGATTGCCAATAGTGTCATTCCCATGTCCACAAGGAAAGTACGAAGCTCCGCCATTTACTTGGAGTGTTATTTATCTCCATTGCGACAAGGGCACTACTGCCAAAACCTCTATAATCTCCCAAGGGCATCACAACATTGATTTGTCTAAAGAGTGTGCTGAAGGAGTCAGCTTTTTTTTATTCTTAAGATTAAAACAATCTATTTTAAAATTACCAGGTTTCTTGCAATAGTTACACACCATGGGAGCAGTATAATTGGTGGGAGAATTCCCTTGTTTTGGCTTTGCTCCCATAGGTTTCTATAACCATTGCAATTGGTGAGCAATTAATTTTTCTTTGTGTTTTGCTCAGCCTTTTGTTGTTCCATTAAAAAAATAAAAAAATACAAAAACCTGTTGCCATAGAGTCTATTCCAATTCATAGCAACCCTATAGAACATAGTAGAACTGCCTCATACAGTTTCCAAGAAGGAGCTAGTGGATTTGCACTGCTGAACTTCTCATTAGCTGCTAAGGTCTTAACCACTGTTCCACAGTTTGGTTTAACTTATAGGCTGAAGTGGCTAATTCATAAGTATCAATACTTTTCCAATTTAACTGATGGGTTTTTACCATTTTGGCTAATTCAGGATTCAATCCTCCTACAAATAGTGAATTAAAAGTGATCTTAGCCCCTTCACCAGTAATTTTTAACCCTGAATGTTTTATGAACATTTTAGATAATTTTTTATCTCTGTAGTTATAGATCATCCTTTTCTTTATCACAAGCTTACAATTTTGCCCAATTGATTTTTGAACAGAAAACTTTGAGGAAACAATCTATAAGCTCTCCTATTAATCCCTTGGTATCTAACAGACACCTACAATGACAAAGATTTTTCAGGATCTATCCATTTTGATATTTCCACCCACTGATGGGCATCACCAGGACCTCACAAAAAATTTATTAAATTATAGATATGTGCAGAACCTGTCTCATATTATTTTTCTGATAATGGCCTAAATTCATGAATAAATTTGTGGGAGGCTCCATTGGATCAGGGAACTCTTTCAATGACCCTAATGCAGCCTTTGACCATGGATGGAAGGAGGCCTCAGGGTTCCTGCCTTTGGCTCTTTGGGCCCTTGATTAACTACTAAGGTAACTGTGGGCTCAATATCTTCTGACTTAGCAAATGGCATTTCAGATAAAGACAAATTATCTAAGTCTTATAGACTGGAAGGATATAGGTTGGAAAGCAATGATTTGATTAAGTCCAATTTTGTACCACCTGCCAACACTTTTTGCAATGTTTGAATTTGTTTGGCTTGCTTAGACACAATTCCTGTGCTGAGGCAAATTTTTCATGACGTTGCCAATGGGATGCCTCAGAACACCAGTTTAAAAAAAAAAAAAAAAAACTTCCCATTGTGATCATTTTATGCAAAACCCTTGACTTTCTAGTTTACATATCAAGTATAATAGTTTAGCCAAATCATAACTTCCCCTTAGTGGCCTTTGTTCAGCCTCACTGTTCTTAGTGAGAGAGTGCCATTTTTTAAAATACTGACCAACAGTGACAAGAAAGTTTTGAACCATGTAGGCAGCAGGTGTCCTGGATGCGGAGCTTTTCTCACTCTTGTTATTAGTTTTTCCCATTTTCTTTTGTTAGCTAATGCAGAAATGAACAGGAGAAAAACAAAAACATAAAATCAAGAAATGCAATAGCCAAAAGACCTCCAGATGGAGTGCTTAAACAAGAAATCTCAAAATGATACTTCAAATGAAAGATCCCAAGATCAGTCAAAAGAACATGTCAAAACAACATCTCCTATTATGCAGAAAGGCAATAAAGTTTGTACTTTAATAGCACTTACCTCAGTTGGAGAATCTCTAAAGGGGACACAAAGCGTAGAAATTGGAATACAATGGTGCTGTGGCATCAACAAGCAGTCCAGGTCTTCCGGATATCTTTTGAAGAAGAATTTGTGAGTGAAGACTTCCCTCAGCACCAATCTGTTATAGTGCCAATTTATTGTGACACCTCAGAAAGCAAAAAATGGGATTTGAGTCTGTTAACATCCTGAGTGCTTGTAACCAATTTCCCACTTTTTGTTTTGCTATGTGCCACAATAAAGATCTCTTTGTTGCACAAGACTTTGGTGGAAGTTGTTACTTTACAACAATAGTGACATTTTACATTGTTCAAAGTCAAAAGAACAAAAGAAGGTATGTTCGGAGAAGTCTTGGTACTATACCAATCCTCAGGGCTCCCTTCCTTTCCATTGGTCTAAACTTTTTCTAAAATATTGTTCCATTTTTTATAATGTAAGAAAATATGTATACAATCTGTAATCCCCTGCATGAGTGATTAGCAATGGTAAATTTTCTAGCCTTTTCTCTACTGTACTTGATTCACAGGACATCTGAGGATTTTTCTGTGGAGGTGTACAAGGTTTCCTCTTTTCTTGTGGAGTTGCAGAGTACTGAATTATATTGAGGTCTTTAATGAGCCTTCCACTGAGAGGCCATTGGATTGTTTCTAATCCTTTGCAATTAAATACTATGTGATAAACTTGTATTTCTGCTAATGTGGACAGAATATTCCCGGAAGTGGGATATCTAGGCTATAGAGTATATGCTGGATAGTGATTGATGTTGCCTAATACCCCTGAATGGGATAGAATTGTTCATTTGTATTCCCACAAAGAGGCATAGAGTTTTGTGCAACCTCGAACAGGATAAGTTATTAACAGGTTCCCACAAATTTTGATCTGTATTTTTCTTACAATGTGGGCAGCTAAACATCTTTTCTTATGTATAAGATCCATTTGTCTACGGAATGGAGATTCCCTGAACAGCTAGAATTTTATTACTACTGCCTTGCTCTGAGGCTCCATCTCTTTAAGTGTCACCCTATAGTTTCTCCTCATGAATCATTTCCAAATAATTTAATAATCCCAAATAAATAGCACTATTAAAACAATATAAAAACACAATGTAGGGCAACATGATGCTATACACAAAAGCACCACTACAGCAAAGACCCAAAAAACTAAGCAAAACAGATACAATTGTCAATCCTGGAATCCTAAGTGTCAAATGAAGGGCTAAAGAACTCAACCAAGCACCAAATGGGATAAGAAACTGACAGAGAACAGAGAATGAGGAGAGCTACAGAGTGGAGGTCCCCTAGGAGGTAATAAGGCATGTACATGCCGTCTTGGACCCCTCAGCTACAACGAACTGTGGACATGGAATGCAGGAAGGCAACTCCACAGGGCTCCCAGCAGAAGACAGAGCTCCTGGTAAACATGGATACATGTTTTCCCACCCACTACTCTTCTTCCTCTGTGTGGCCTCTCAGAATTTCTGGCAGGCTTCAGTTGTTCAGCCTGAGAGATGCCAGCTCCTTGATGCTTGGATTCACCCTGCCGCCACCAGCTGGTTCTTTCAGTGCCATTTATTTTGCTGTTGTTATTGTTTTTTATCTATTTTTTTTTTTTTCTCTATCTCTTCCTTCTTTTCCTTTCTTCTGCCTAGCTGGCTCCGTGCGCCATCTCTGTTCCTTCTTAATGGGCAGGCCATGATGCTCAGCTGGGGAGCCACTTCTCTGGTCCATGCCACCACACTTGTGAGCTCCCTCAGAGCATTTTTTTTTTTTGGTTTCTTGACCCTTTCTACTTTCCTTTCTTCAGGTGCCATCTCTGCCATTTTTTGACAGGCTGTGTCACACCAATCAGCTGAGGGACCTCCAGTACATGGCTTCCCCAGTCCATGCCACTTCTGTTTCTCTATATTACTCTACATTATCTCTCCTCTTACCCACACCCACTTAGCTCCACACATAACATACTCTTCCTTCTCTCCAGCCTAACTATGCTGCTTATTGAGTGACACGCACCCAAGCAACACAGGTGCAGACCACCAGATGCTGCCCTGCACTGCCCCCTGACCCCACCCTATCGGCACCAATATGTGTCACTAACAACCCATCCCTGCCCTACCCTCTATGCTGGGCCTGTCCTGCTGCACCATAACTAAGCAACTGCCCTTGTCCACCTGGGCAAGGTGGTGAGAAATATTGTGCCCACAGACAAACAAACAACAAAGAATGCCCAACCTGCCTGCCTAGATAATAACCAAATAAAATAAAAAAATCAGGATGAGACAAATCTACAATCAATAAATGAGGAAAATAATTCCTGAATGTCTCAAAGACAGCAGACTATATCAAAACATATTTAAAACAAAACAAAACAAAAAAAGTTTAGGATGGCTCCAGAAAGAATCCAAAATAAAACCTCAGATGTCCTTTTTGTACTAGAAAAAACACTGGAACTATCTGATAGGCAATTCAAAACTCTAATATTCAGGGCATTCCAAGAGATGAAGGAAAACAGACAAAAAATAAGGAAAAAATAGACAAATTATGGAAAATACAGACAAAATCATGAAAAACAGGCAAAATTATGGAAAAGAAGGACAAAACAATGGAAGAATTCAAGAAAACAATGCAGGAACAAAACATCAAAAAAAAAAAAAAAAAACTAGAAATCATGCAAAAACAGCAATTAGAAATCCAAAAGATAAACAACAAGATCTCAGAAATGGACAGAGTCATAGAAGGTTTTAGGTGTAAATTTGAAACAATGGAAGACAGGATCAGCAAAATGAAGGCAAACCTTTGGATACCACTTTGTTTCAAGAAAAATCAGAGAAAAGAGTGAAGAAAAATAAAGAAACTCTGAGAAAGATGTGAGATAAAATTAAAATAAAAAATTTGCTTGTGATGCAAGTTCTAGAACGGGGGAGGGGAATGGAAAACACAGAGAGGATCATTGAAGATTTGCTGTAGAAAAGTTCCATAATATCATGAAAGACAAAAAGCTGACCATCCAAGAAGCTCAAGAACTCCATAAAGGGTAGACCCCAAAAGAAAATCACCAATGCATACCATAATCACACTTGCTAAAACTAAAGACAAAGAAAGAATGCTGAGAGAGCTTGAGAAAAATGAAAAGTCATACAGAGAGGAAACAATAAGACTAAACTCTGATTACTATGCAGAAACCATGCAGGCAATAAGGCAATGGGATGACATATATGAAATTCTGAAAGAAAATAACTGCCAAACAAGAATAATATACTTTGTAAAATTCTTGCTCAAACATGAGAGTGAAATTAGGACATTTACATATAAAAAGAAATTAAGGGAAATGTAAAAACCAAATCAAACTTATGAGAATTATTAAAGGGAAACCCTTGGTTAGAGAACTAGCAACATCAGACAATAGCCTGAATTTAGGATGAAAGACTGCATCAGCCAGATGCCAACCTAAGTAAAGAACCCTAAAGGATAAAACAAAACTAAAAAATTTAGAACAGGGAACCAAAGAGGTCAATTGTAAATGGCAACATCAGGACAATAAAAGAAGGAATAAATGGTGTAAGTACAGAACTTCCAAATGGAGAGGAAGTCAAGGTGATATGAAGCAATAAAAGATTGATTCCAACTTAGGAAGATGGGTAAATTTCAAGGTAACCAAAAAGAAAGTTAAAGAACTATCTTAGTCATCTAGTGCTGCTATAACAGAAATACTGCAAGTGGATGGCTTTAACAAAGAGAAGTTTATTCTCTCACAGTCCAGTAGGCTAGAAGTCTGAATTCAGGGCACCAGCTCCAGAGGAAGGCTTTCTTTCACTGTCACCTCTGGAAGAAGGTCCTTATAATCAGTCTTCTATTGGTCTGAGAGTATTTCCGTGCTGGAACCTCAGGTCCAAAGGATGCGCTGTGTCCCTGGTGCTGCTTTCTTGGTGGTATGAGGTTCTCATGTCTCTCTGCTCACTTCTCTCTTTTATATCTCAAAAGAGATTGGCTTAAGACACTATCTAATCTTGTAGATCTCATCAATATAAATGCCATTAATCCATCTCGTTACATAACAGTGATAGGATCTACAACACATAGGACTATCACATCAGATAACAAAATGGTAAACAATCATACAATACTGGGAATCATGGCCCAACCAAGTTGACACATATTTTGGGGGGACACAATTCAATCTGTGACACAAAACTGCTATCAAAATAAAGAAAAACATAAAGTCTCAGTAAACACAAAATCTGCAAAAAGGAAAAAAACAACAACACCAAAAAATCCACAAACAAAAGGAATTCAGCACAGGAGTGTAAGAGGAACAAAGAAAAAGTCAGCACCGCAAAAAAAAAAAAAAAGCACTACAAAGTTACAGCAATAAACTCAAATCTATCAATAATCACACTGAACGGAAATGGCCTAAATGCATCCAGAAGGAGACAGAAAGTGACATAATGGATAAAAAAAAAAAAAGGACATATTAATATGCTGTCTACAAGAGACACACCTTAGAAACCAAGACATAAATATATTAAAAATCTAAGAATGGAAAAAATATATTAAAAAACAGCAACCAAAAAAGAGCAGGAAGGGCCATACTAACCTCAGATAAAATAGACTTTAACACAAAAACCACCATAAAAGACAAAGAAAGATGTGACAGGGATCCAAAATACATGAAACAAATTGGGAAAGCTTTTAAAATATTTTATTCCAATTATCCAATATAATACCATTATCTGCATAGTTCCTTTCAAAAGCCAACTATATCAATATAACCTATATGTATATTAAAAACAAAAATCCTTGCCATTGAGTCAACTCTGAATCATGGTGATTCCACGTGTGTTAGAGTAGAATTGTGCTCCACAGGATTTTCAATGGTTGATTTTTTGAAAGAAGATCACAGACCTTCTGAGACACCTCTGGTTTGATACAAACATGCAAAGGTTTGGTTAGCAACAAGCATGTTAACCATTTGTCACCCAAGAACTCCATCAATATTTATATCTATTTTATCATGAGAAAATTACATACTCACACAGAAATATTTCTACATATGTGTGTTGTTTATGACAAAGTGGTCGTGACTTTCACTTCACTCTTACAGTAGGAATAGGAATATTATGGGGGCTACCGAAGCAATACAAAATTGACATTCCAAAATATTAGGAACATCAGTAGGGATTAGAATTAGGAAGGGGGCAAGAAAAAAAAATCAATTGAAAGCTATCTTCTCATAATTTAAGTCTTCGTGTGTTCAGGGCTTCAGGGCTTCTCTCGTTGCCTCCCATGCGTAGCTGCCTCACCCAGAGATGCGCAATTCCACCATGATGATTGAATTTCTCCTGATGGGGTTTTCTGATGAATGGGAACTACGGGTTTTGCATGCTGTATCCTTCTCTCTGATGTATTTTGTGACTCTCATTGGGAATTTTCTCATTGTTATTGTCACCACACTGGACAAGAGCCTTCACACCCCCATGTACTTCTTCCTCAGGAATCTGTCCATCTTGGATGCATGCTACATTTCTGTAACAGTCCCTAATTCATGTGTCAACAATCTGCTTAACAGCAGTGCCATTTCAAAGGCAGGATGTGTAGCTCAGGTCTTCCTAGTGGTTTTCTTCGTATATGTGGAGTTGCTGTTCCTCACCTTCATGGCCCATGACCACTATGTGGCCATCTGCCAGCCTCTGCATTACCCTGTGATCATGAACCTTCGAGTCTGTGTCCACATGACACTGCCTTCCATCCTCGGTGGTCTGGTCTACTCAGGATTCCACACAGGCATCACTTTCAGGCACCCTTTTTGTCATTCCAATGTTATTCATCAGTTTTTCTGTGACATCCCCTCTCTGCTGAAGCTCTCCTGTTCTGACACGTTTGGTAGTGAGATGATAATCTTTGCCTCTGGTCTGGGGAGTGGTGGAAGCTGTTTCATCTTCATCATCAGGTCTTACATTCACATATTTTCTACTGTGCTCAAGTTCCCAAGTGGAAACAACAGAGCAAAGGCCTTTTCCACCTGCATCCCTCATATCCTCGTGGTGTCAGTCTTCCTCACTTCAGGCTTCTGTGTGTACCTAAGGCCGTCTGGAATCTCTGCAACCATCTGGGATATAATGCTTTCTGTGTTCTATTCTATAATTCCCCCCCTTCAACCCAGTAATCTATAGTCTTAGAAATGAACAAATAAAATGTGCCATCAGGAAAATCATGATAAACTATTTTAATCAGGCAATTTACAGGAAATTGCTTAGGTAAACCCTATGTTTTTAGTTGAAATTTATATTTTTAGAAGTAAATTGAGATTATTGGTTGGAATTATATAGAGGTAGTTTTTTAATATATAATATCATTAATATATATTGTTTATCAAATGCTGAGGGTTTTTAATGATTTGAATTGGAAGTTGAGTAAGAGATCTAATGTTCTTTTATTTTCTTTACATAAATTTAATATATAATATCATTAATATATATTGTTTATCAAACGCTGAGGGCTTTTAATGATTTGAATTGACAGTTGAGTAAGAGATCTAATGTTATGATTAAGGAAGCCCTAGTCATACCTGTTTGGTTAGTCAAAAGTTCCCACTATTTCAGGCTTGAAATGTTACCCTTAACAATATTTTATGTTAAACTTCATCTTCTGCATTTATCGACAATTTAAAAATTGATAAATCTACAAAGAATACTGTTATTTATTTTGATATGCAACATTTAGTATTATAAAAGAAATGAAAATATTCAGTCATTTATTCATTCTTGAAATAATTATGAAAATATATGCTGTTTTGAAACCATAGAAATATCATGAAAAGGTATTCATTGGAAAAAGGAGTGGGTTGGGCAGGGGAGTGGTTGTGTATGAGGGAGTGAGAAACACTTTACAGGGCTTCCCTAATACGGTAAAGAAAATATGTAGATATGTTTAGTATTAGACCAAAATTTTCTTAAAAATGTGTTCAATTTGCTTTACTGAATTTTACATGCAAAAAGTGTTGAAATGATAAATATTTTGTTATATATATACTTACTACAATAAAAAATAAGGTCAAGTGGTTTGGGGATACATATACTTCTTTACATGCTTTAAACATTATTTTCTAGGTTAATTAAGGGAATGCACCAATTTTGTGTTAGAAGTTATTATCACATGTCTATCCATTGATCTGAAGGACCCCTAGAGGCATAGTAGATAAGTCCTTGACTGCTAACTGAAAGGTTGGCAGTTCAAACCCTCTAGCCACCCCTCGGGAGTAAGATATGGCATTCTGCTTCCCTAAAGATTACCATATTTTTAAGCAAATAAGTCAAGTGTTCTATTTTTGCTTGTGAACTGCTCCCTCAAACCATGAGGTCTGTTCATAAGCACAGCCAAACCAATATTTTTTTACATGTTGTGGTAAAAAATTGCCATAGTGTGCTTACAAAAATGTCTCACAGGGGTGAGGGAGTGGTTGGCAAAAAACATAGTAGTTGGCAAACAAAATTAGAAGGCACAGGTTATTTGTAAAAATATAGCACGGCCTTGGAAACCCTGTGGGGCAGTTCTACTCTGTCCTATATGGATGCTCTGGAGTAGGTATACACTCAACAGTAATTGGATTTGATTTTGGTTTGACCCATAAACCCATTAAGGCAATTGAGGGGTTAAAAATAATGTTATTTTTCTTTTGGAGAGTGTCAGGTACCTGAAAAAAATAATTTCAATGTTCAATAGTATCAACCAATAGCAGGAGGTTATATCACAGTAAATAATAACCCCAAAATCTTAATGGCTTAAAAAACATATTTCAAGCTCACAATATCTACAAAATGTGGGTCAGTGAGGAAGAGGGCTCCCCACTGAATGTCCTTCCTTTATAATGTAAGTACCTAGTCATAGAGATATAAATGACATTAAGCATTTATTTTTTAAAAATTACAAGTAGGAAGACTCATAAATCAGAAGCCAGTTGATGAATAAACCTTGGACTTGACCACATCGGCATCGTGAGTTCCTTAAAAAATATGGATATAATCCACAAAGCTCCCGGGTTGTCTTTCCAGATGAGTTTTGGTATCCACAGAAGAAAGACACCCTTGAACTCACAGATAATCAAACTTATAGTAAATAGTTAAAAAGCAATTCAAGTATATATTTTGAAAACAGGGGTTAAGAATAAACAATGTAAAATATACTGGAAAAGAGATTCAAATAAACATTGTAACTTCAGGGAGAGTCACAATAAAACAAGACATAGCATTCATGTGAAAAGAAGCTCTGATGTTCATTTGAAAAGAAAGGGAGCCATAACAGTTTTAACTGTTAAAAAAACAACATAAAATCATTTTGAGTATAAAAATGCAAATTTTCCTAGTCATGGGCCTGCCTCTTAGAGGAAGAGAGTATAAAGGACTGAAAAATGATTCTTCATATGTCTACCGGTCATTCTGCTCCCATTTCAATGGCTGAATAACTCCATGGGCATACCTCCTGTGAAGGAATGGGAGGTGGGCAATCTCCCCACACATGCCAAAAGAGAGAAGAACAGCAAAGCCAAAGAGCACTAAGAATGATCTACATCTCCTTGATTAAAAGGATAAATAGACTCTGAGTATCTTGTTTCCCATGCAATCATTATTAGCATGATACAATGCACATATTCTTTACCCTCATATCATAAGCAAAAATTTCAATCTCTGATAACCGTAACATATTGTGGCAAGATCTGTTTGCTAAAATGATTTATCTTCTGTAACACTTCAACACTAGCATATGGTCGATAATAATATACCCTCATTTTATAGATGAGTGTCTGGGTTTTGAAATGTCAAATGAGTTTGTCAAGGACACTCAAGGAATAGCCCCATCTTGGATTCTAGGCATCGGTATTGCACCACAAAGGTTTTGGTGGAAAATTTCATTGAGCCTAATGGCCTTTATATTTTAATTATGCCAATGTTTCTGGTATGAGCCCCTCAGTGTCAGATAAAGTTTAAAACCACCATAAACATCATTTCACTACATGTCATTTAAAGTAAAGTATGAGGGAACCGAGGAAGCATTTAAGTGGCCTTACTTGCAATGGATTGACTCTCACTTCTGGAGTAATAACTTATATTTAATAAACATAATCAACAACAAACTGTGGAAGTAAGTAGTTCTTATAGGTGCACAATACTGTGACTGTAACTAATGCTACTGAATTATACGCTTAAAAACTGGTAAAATGGAAAATTATGTGTCATATATATTTTGGCAGAATTAAAAAAGAAACTAATGTCAGAAATTTATTTTTAAAAAAGTTGAGTTGCTTAAAAAAATTGGTTTTGGCTGTGGAAGTGGTTATGTCAAGAATTCTTAATATGGGGAAATGGATACTACACAACTCTCAGGAAGTGAGATAAGTGTCAGAAAAACATATCATTGGTGTCCATAACTTTTTATAATCTATCCTCCAGATCTAAACATCATTATCCTCCCAAATATTGTGAACAGAACAATTCTTTTTTTTTTTTTTTGAGGTTGCTTTATGGAATCCCTCCTTATTTATCTCAAAAAAAAAAAAAAAAAAAAGCCAGTATTGCTCTTCCTCATGTGATATGCATGGAAACTACTTTATTTTCTAAGTTGGGGATGAACTGCTATGGAGCCTAAACAATAAAATATGTCACAGGTTTGGCTAAATGAGAAAAAAATGATATACAGATAATACAAACACATGGCAAATGACATTAAATAAATTGAGGAAGCCCAAAAGTATACCGAGATTAAAAGGGGCTATAATAGGAGACTAAAACTCTGATGGTGTAGTGGTTAGGAGCTACAGCTGCTAACCAAAAGTTTGGCAGTTAGAATTCATCAAGCGCTCCTTGGAAACACTATGGGGCAGTTCTACTCTGTCCTTCATCTGTCCTTCAGGGTCACTGAGTTGCAATCGACTCAAGAGCAATGGGTTTGGCATAATAAGAGATACAGTAAAAAAATTTTTTTAAATAAAAGCATATTGTAAAAAAAGTCTAATTAATACATGTTGAAATCTTAGGTAAAATGGTTTCATTCCTAAAACTGACTAAAAAAATGGATGAAAATGTATGAAATGGATATACACATAACTTTCAAATAAATTAATTCAGTCACCAAAATCTTTGGAAAAAAAAAAGAGAAGCAGGTCAAGATGTGTCTATCACCCAGCACCCCATTACCATCGATTCTGACTCACAGCAACACTACAGATAAGTGTCAATATTTCAAATAATATTTAAAGAGGCAATAGTCTTCAAGTAATTTTATTAGGCTAGAAAATCTTTCATATCTAAACTACACAATAACATTTTGGGAGGTATTTGGCTCTGTCAATTGTGAGCAAAAATAATAAAAAATCAACCAAATATTTGTAAATAAAATATAACAAGAAATTACAAAAAAAAAAAAAAAAAAACAATAAAAGAAAATCTTGTGGAGTCATCCATGGATGCTGGGGTCCAGGAGCAAATATTCTTCTTAAAATTATATATTGCCGCATAACAATCATCCCCAAATTTAGTTTAAACAATACAATAATTTTATTATCTCTCATAATCTTTATGATTCACAAATCCAAGAAAAGATCAGCAGGGAGATTCTAGCTCAGAGTCTCTCATGTGGCCAGATGATAGCTACCACTGGAACAGCAAGGGTCTGAAGCAGTTGCGGGCAGCCTGGGAATATATCTCTCTCCATGAAATCTCTGCAGGTAGCTAATTTGTGTTTCCTCACAGCATAGAAACTTCAGGGCAGTAACTATATATATGAGGACTGAAATATTGAAGAAAGAGTATTCCCAAGAGAACGAACTGAGAATGCACAGTGTTAAGGACTGAATTGTGGCTCCCAAAAATATGTTAGAATTCTAAACCGTGTACCTGTAAAATGTAATCTCATTTGAGAATACGGTTTTCTTTGTTGTGTTAAGGAGGCCATATCATTATACAGTGTGTCCTAAAACTGAGGACTTTGGAGATATAAAAAAAGCAAATTAGACACGGAGATAAGAAGCACTAATGAGGGTAAGATAGATGCCATGTGAACATGGTCAAGGAACCGAGGAATACTAAGGTTACACAAACTCAAAGAGGTCTTTTTCAGAGATAACAGAGAAAGAACATTTCCCTAAAGCCAGTGCCCTGAATTTAGACTTCTAGCCTCCTCCTGATCAGTGAGAAAATAAATTTCTGTTCTTTAAAATCACCCACTTGTAGTAGTAATTTAGTACTAAGAAACTAAAAAAAAAAAAAAAGAAACTAAGATCACAGTATATTTACACACCAGCCTTGAACATCAGAGTGTATCATTTCTGCCACACTCTGTTTAAGTAGTAACAAAAACCTGCCCAGATTCAAGGGTAGGGTACATAAAACACATCCCTTGGTGGGGGATTGGCAAGTTTCTAGAAAAGCTGTGTATGGGACATATAACTGCAGCCATTTTTTAAAAATTTATTTATTGTGCTTTAGGTGAAAGTTTACAAATAAAGTCAGTCTCTCATACAAAAAGCCATACACACCACACCGTGCACTACCAGCTGCTCTCTCCTTAATGAGACAGCACATTCCTGCTCTCCACCCTGTATTTGCCATAACCATGCAACCAGCTCCTGTCCCCCTCTTTCTTCTCATCTTGCCACCAGACAGGAGTTGCCTGCATAGTCTCATGTGTCTACTTGAGCCACGAAGTTCACTCCTCTCCAGCATCATTGTCTATTTTATAGTCCAGGCCAATGCCTGTCTGTAGAGTTGGTTTGGGGAATGGTTCCAAACTTGGGCTATCAAAGGGTCTGGGGACCATGACCGTCAGGTTCCCTCCAGTCTCAGTAAGACCACTAAGCCCGCTCTTTTTATGAGAATTTAAGATCTGCATCCCACTGTTCTCCTGCTCCATCAGGGATTCTCTGTTGTGTTTCCTGTCAGGGAAGTCTTTGGTGGTAGCCGGGCACCATCTAGTTCTTTGGGGGATCTGTTGTGTTTCCTGTCAGGGAAGTCTTTGGTGGTAGCCGGGCACCATCTAGTTCTTTGGGGGATATAGCTGCAGCAATTTCTAAAAAAAAAAAAAAAGAATCTACCACAGTCCCTCTTCTGGACACATCCTGCCCACAGATAAATAACACTTATACCTCACTCAAGATCTCTACTCTTAAATAAATAAATAACCTATTAGAATGCTAGGCTCATCAGGCTAGAGGTCTAGGATATCATCAGATACATCAGATCCAGGGGCAGCTGAGGCATCTCAGATCTACTTCCACAGATCAGATCCTTGAGTGTCATTCTTTCTTATCTGAAGACCCATTAGCTGAAGAGAAATTTACTTGTCTTTCCTACCCATCCATTATGCAATGATAGACTAGTCAGAGGATCATGGCTATAGGCACATCGGCTCAGAAATGGTGAAGCGAGAAGGCACAAAGACATCACTGGTCACAGCAGTTCTGACATCCGGGTGACAACGTGTTCCTCAATTAGGGTTAGTCTTGTGTCCCAAGAATGTTTCTCTATGACTCAAAGCTTTATTTTCTGGTTCTTAGTGTCTAATTTCACAGCCTTTCTTCCTTCTGAATAAGAAGTGTGAGTTTACAACTGAAATGACTGTTTCAGCCTGCTTCATGCTTCAAGTGGGGAGTATAAAAAGCCTCTTTTAATTTTATAATGCTTCTGTTTTTGCATAGCTTGAGGTTCACTAAGCTACCCTCACTCTGACACCAACTGCAAGTTCTTCGACCACCAAGACCAACTTCAGACTCAATAATTTCTTAGGAGAATTCACAGAACTCAGAAAAGTCATTATATTTATCATCACTGTTTATTACACTGAAATGACACAGATGACAATCACCCAAGGGAAGAGGTACATACGGGCAGGTCCCAGGAGAGTTCCCAGCATGAGCTTCTAGTTATCTTGTCTCAGTTGAGTCATGCTTCTCCCAGCAACAGTGTGTGGCAGCATGCATGGAGTACTGCCAACAAGGGAAGCTTGCTGGAGTCATGGTGTCCAGAGTTATTATTGGGACTTCTGTGGTTGGCCTTACTTTCCAGCTAATCCAGTGGTCAAGCTGATACCACATAGTACAAAGTCCCCCCCAAAATTAAATCACATGTTTAGCATAGACTGTCTGGTGTGGCCTAAGGCCCCAGGTAAACAAAGACACTCTTATCAGATAAGACATTAAAGTGCTTAGATGTTACCTCCCAAAAGTCAAGAGCATAGGCCAAACCTCTCTTTGGGCAAGGTTAACACTTTTCTCCACTGCTCCAATTCAAACAGACCATTGAAACAGTATTGTGATCTCAAAAACTCAGCTTAGTATCTAATAAAATAGGAATTACATGTCAAACACACAAACATATACAAAATGCTGTAAAGTGGTGTGAAAAAAACTATTCCTTTAAATAGGAAAAAATAAAATCAGATTCTTTTTATATGTGTATATAAGTTGGACTTATGTAATAGCGTTGAATTATTTGAACATTATGTAAAATTATCTATTACAAAGAGGAAACAACACATTTCTGTAATAATAAAATATAATGAAGTTTAAAAAATTAAGAATATTTATTTAGTAAAGGGCAAAGTTAACACACAGATATGGGTTGAATGGGGTTATTTTACATGACTAAAACCATCAAACCAATAACATCTAAAATATTCAAGGAACACATTAAAAGTCTGTAAAATTAAACAAGGTAGCAATCATTTGAATAGATGCCCAGCTTCTTTATCAATCAATGAAATGACAACAAAACAACGGTAAAATATAATCTTGCACTAAATAGAAGAGTAAAACTTCAGAGGCTGGGTAATATTAAGTGGTGGCAAGGGCTAAGAAAGACTTCGCAGAAAAGCATTTGGGTATGTGGTCTGATCTGGACATCTCAGAGGCTGATCTGCTGGTATCACTTTAATTAATACTTGCGTATGAATTAGGACTCAGCAATTCTACTCCTGGCTATTTTTCCCAAAGAAATTCCCAAGGATTCAAAATTGGGGGGGGAAAAAAAAACTATATAATTTGGAAATTGTTTTTAGTTACAAATAACAGGTTCTCTAATATATGTGACCAAATCACAAAATAATTTATGTTTACAAGTAAAAAAAAATGTGGGTTTAAGCAGCTTGGAAATAACATGGGACTCAAAGTCCTCAGAGAACCAGACATGCTGCAGTTATACTAGAAATCACAACACTTTGTATAGAAATTGAAAAACTCATTCTAAAATTTCTGTGGAAGATAACATATAAGGAATGCTTACTAAATATTAAAAAATAAAACTATAGAAACAAGGGGTAATATCTTCAGTGACATTAATATTTATTTTTAAGACATAGAAAGAAAAAAATTACTGGAATAAATAAATGAATCAATTTAAGGAATTCTGAAACAGATACTATCATATATAGCAATCTGGTAAATGATATTAGAAGACATTACAAATCATTGCAGACAAAAGATCCAACCCAAGACACGGTGCCAGTAAAATTGAAAAAAAAATAGGAAACAATATTCCTGTATATTTGATTTCAAAAATGATACATTGATAATAGTTTATTTGTTAATGAAATTATTTGAAGGGGGATCCTGAATAGCCAATAAATACATGAAACATGAAACAACTCCCAAAATCAGTTAAAAAAAAAGCATACTAATATAATTCGAAACCATTTTTCACAAATTTGAAAAAAAATAAGAAGTAACAAGTGGTATCTCAAATATGATAAGAAAAACGTCTCTATCTGTTTACTACCTAGTGAGAATGTAAAGTACTAAAAGCATTCTTGCATTTACTTATGAAGTAATTTTGAAACTCATTTTCCTTCCATGATATCTTTATATAAAGCCTAAATAAGGAGCATCATTAACAAAATGGATAGTTACTTACAAGCTGAAATAGATATTAAAGGAACAGTAGATTCAGTGGGGGATAATTGTTTCAAAATTGAGCTCAGGGAATAAGAGCTAAAGAAGAAATATCAATGTATATATAAATGGTAGGCATTTGGTAGCATCTAAGGTTAAGAAAAAATATTGGTTGAAAATATTCAGATAGAGTGATCATAAAAAAAATAGAGAGGTCAAATCAGTATATACTGAGATAAACAATTAATTTCATGGACAGAAAACTAACCCAGTGTACAGTATTTGAGGATGAGTGACAATACAACTGGCAGGAGAACAAGAAAAGAATAACCATGAATGGCAATTTTTAAAAAAAAAAAGTAACTGACAATAGTGCTGAATCTCAAATATGGGAAGCTCAAGTGGAATGACACCCAGAAAGAAACAATTGATTCAACAGTTTGAAAATAATTGAACTTAAATAGAGTTGTATGTTGAGGTAATTAAGGACAAAGTTCAATGTGTATTTTTATTTAGTTTATTTTGAAATGAAGAATCTAGGAGTCAGGGCCAAGATGGCAGAGTAGTCATATGTTTTCTGTGGTCCCTCTTAAAACAAAGACCTGAAAAAACACGTAAATCAATTATGTACGACAATCTAGGAAACCTGAATATCAAAGACAAAGTTGAGGACCTGGATTGAGTCACAGGGATACAGAGAGATAGTTCAGAAGCAGTGAGAATTTTCCAGACCTGAACTGGCTGGTCCCCTGCAGGCTGGATTGACTAGAAGTCCAGGCCAAGGCAAGCTGTAGTGCTCATGATACATTTTCCACACCAGGAGAAACTAAGCGATGGAGAGTCTGCATAAGCCTGTGGTGCTGAATCTGTGAAAGTTAAGTACAAGCATGTAATCTACCGAGATGGATCAAAAAAGCCCTTCCACCCTCTGTAAATACCTCTCTCCCACGTACATGCCCCCTTCCTACTTTGCTTCAGCTCTGGTCTGGCTTCAGCAATTACTACACCACTTGGGCCAGAACTGGGAACCATCCCACGCCCTGAGCCATTCTCCTGGCTTTGGAAACAGAACAAATTAACATACAGGAAAAAATAATCTGCCAACTTCCCTAAGTCGGGTTCTCAGGGCAGGCACAGCCCTTAGCCTAGGCAAAGGCATAAGGGGTCCACCCCAGCCTAGACCTCTATGTGCCCATTTCAACAACATAGGCCCTCATTAGCACAGTATAAAAGGGTATATACCTGAAGCTTATTATCAACTGCAAAAGTAAAGGGGGAGTGACAGATTAGTGACATTTGAGATTGTCCTGCCCATTAAGCAGGGTCCTCACCTACCCACATCAGGGGCCTGAAGACTGGTGGCTCCACCCACTCCACCTAGCCACCCGTGACAAGGGTCTGAGAATAAGTGGTGCCTCACAGTCCTTACAGGCAACAGCATTGGGTTCCCCTAGTCCGGGTGCAAAACCCAACCACCTACACACTCTAGGAAACAGAGGCACTCAGGGGCAGCTATCAGCCCCCGATCTTCCTCAACACATAACCCCCTACTGCAGGCAGATGCCTGTGCCAACTCTGATCACCCCTACATAACCCTGCCCCTCTAGGACTGTAGGTGAGACCCTGCACTACATACTTGGTGACCGACAACATGGACATCTGAGCTGAATGCACACAAAAAAAGTAAATGGACTTCGGGGCTCATATACCTAGTAACAGCTCTAACCACTTGGTAACAGGACATGAGAGCTTCAAAGACACCAGTAGCTTACATGACCAGCCTATTTGGCATATCAGAACAAAACAAGAAGCTAGGACACAGTAAGCAAACATAAAATAAATAAATATAATAACATATTTATGGCTCAGAGACAAAAGTCAATATCAAATCACATAAAGAGGCAGACCATGATGGCTTCAGCAAGGGACAAAAACAAAGAACCAAGAAACCTCCCACAGGAAGAAAAGGTCTTGGAATTACCAGATGTGGAATTCAAAAGATTAATATACCGAGTTCTTCAAGAGATCGGGAAGGAGATCAGGCAAATGCAGAACAAGCCAAGGAACACACAGCAAGAGAGAAACTTAAGAAGATTATACAAGAGCATAGTGACAAATTAAACAGACTGCAAGAATCCACAGAAAGACAGCAAACAGAAAATAAGAAGATTTCAATAAAATTTCAGAATTAGACAACTCAATAGAAAGTCATAGAAGCTGAATTGAGAATGGAAGTCAGAATTAGTGAGACTGAAGATAAAGCACTTGACACTAATTTATTAGAGGAAAAATCAAACAAAAGAATTAAAAAAATGATGAAACCTGAAGAATTACGTGGGACTGTATCAAGAGGAATAACCTGTGAATGATTAGAGTTACAGAACAGGGTAGGATAACAGAAAATACAAAGAGAATTGTTGAAGATTTGTTGGCAGAAAACGTCCCTGATATCTGACAGATGAAAAATTATCTATCCAAGAAGCTTATGAAACCCCACGCAGGGTAGATCCCAAAATAAAGTCACCAAGGCATAATCAAACTTGCCAAAACCAAAGTGAAAGAGAAAATTTGAAGAGTGGCTAGGGATAAAAGTCATCTAGAAAGGAGAGTCAATAAGGCTAAGCTCTGACTATACAGCAGAAACATGCATCAAGAAGGCAATGAGATGACATATATAAAGCCCTGAAGGAAAAAAAAATTCCAGCCAAGATTTATATATCTAGCAAAACTGTCTCTCAAATATAATGGTGAAATTAGAGCATTTCCAGATAAACAGAAGTTAAGCTAATTTGTAAAAACCAAACCCAAATTATAAGAAATACTAAAGGGAGCCCTCCAGTAAGAAAAAACAATAACATCAGATAACAACCCAAAACTAGAACACAGGACAGAAAACCAGATATCAACCCAGATAGGGAAGTCACAAAAATAAAACAATGAAAATAGGGAAGTAGTGATGTCAATATGTAAAAGACAACAGTATTAAAACAAAAAAGAGGGACTACATAATGTAGTCATACAAATTTCATATGCCGAGAAGGTCAAGGTGATATAAAGAAATAAAAAATTGGTTTAAACTTAGAAAGATATAGGTAAATATTAAGGTACCCACAAAGGAAACTAACAATCCTGCATATCAAAATCTAGAAGAAGAAAAGCATAAAAACTCAGCAAATACAAAATCAACAACAATGAAAAAGATGAAAAGAAAATACACAAAGAAAAACGACTCAGTGCAGAAAACTAAGTGGAACAAAGAAACTCTTAACAACACACACATGCACAAAAATACTTCAAAATACAACACTAAACTCATACCCATCAATAACTGCACTGAATCTAAGTGGACTAAATGCAACAATAAAGAGACAGAGAGTGGCAGAATTGGTTTAAAAAATCCATTTGTATGCTGCCTACAGAAAGCACACACTAGGCTTAAAGATACAAACAAACTAAAACTCGAAGGATGGAAAAAAATTTATCAAGCATACAACAGTCAAAAAAGAGCAGGAGTGGAAATATTAATTTCTGAGAAGATAGACTTTAAAGCAAAATCCACCACAAAAGGTAAGGAAGGACACTATGTAATGATAAAGGGTGCATACACCAGGAGGACATAACCATAATAAATATTTGAGCCCCCAACAACAGGGCTCCAAAATACATAAAACAAACATTAAAAAAGGAGATAGACAGCTCCACAATAAGTAGGAGACTTCAAAACATCACTTTTGGTGAAGCACAGAGCATCCAGAAGAAAGCTCAATAAAGACACAGAAGATCTAAATGCCACAATCAAGCAGCTTGATCTCATCCTCATATACAGAACACTTCACCCAACAGCAGCCAAGTATACTTTCTTTCCAAAAGCACAAGGAACATTCGCCAGAATAGACTACATATTAGGCCACAAAGCAAGCATTAACAGGATCCGAAACTTCAGAATATCACAAAGCATCTCATCTGACTATAAAGCCATAAAAGTAGAAATCAATGACAGAAAAAGCAAGGACAAATAAGTCAAATGCATGGAAACTGCACAACTACTTGCTCAAAAACTACTGAGTTATAGAAGAAATCAAGGACTGAATACAGCAATTCACAGAATCAAATGAGAATAAAAACATATTCTACCAAAACCTTTGAGACACAGCAAAAGCAGTCCTCAGAGGTCAATTTAGAGCAATAAATGCACACATCCAAAAAGAAGAAAGGGTGAAAATCAAAACATTAACCATACAACTCAGACAAATAGAAAGAGTTCAGCAAAAGAAACCCATGGGCACCAGAAGAAAGGTAATAATAAAAATTAGAGCAGAAACAAATGAAATAGAGAAAGAATTGTGAAAGAGTTAACAAGACCAAAAGCTGGTTCTTTGAAAAGATGAACAAAATCGATAAGCCATTTGCCAAACTGACAAAAGAAAAGGTGAAGAGGAAACAACAAATAAGCCAAATAAGAAATGAGATGGGTGATATTACAACAGACTCAACTGAAATTAAAAGAATCATAAAAGAATGCTATGAAAAATTGCACTCTAACAAATTTGAAAACCTAGAGGAAATAGACAAATTTCTAGAAACACACAAACTATCTAAACTAACACAAATCGAGGTAGAAGAATGAAACACAACTATAACAAAAGAAGAGATTAAAAAGGTAATTAAAAAACTATCGACAAAAAAGCAACTCTGACCCTGACGGCATCACGGGAGAATTCTACCAAACTTTCAGAGAAGAGTTAGCAACAGTACCGCTAAATGTATTTCAGACCATAGAAAAGGATGGAATACTCCTGAACACTTTCTATGACGACAGCATAACCCTGATATCAAAACCAGGTAAAAACACCACAAAAAAAGAAAATTACAGACCAATATTCCTTATGAACATAGATGAAAAAATCCTCAACAAAATTCGAGAAATAGAATTCCACAACATATCAAAAAAAATAATAATTCACCATGACTTAGTGGGATTCATACCAGGTATGCAGGAATGGTTCAACATTAGAAAAAAGCCAAAGCAATTCATCACATACATGAAACAAAAGATAAGAAACACATGATCTTATAAATTGATGCAGAAAAGGCATTTGACAAATCCGACACCTATTCATGATTAAAAGTCTCAGGAAAATAGGAATAAAAAAGAAATTCCTCAACATAATAAAGGGCGTTTGCACTAAGCCAACAGCCAATATCATCCTAAATGGAGAGAGTCTGAAGATTCCCCTTGAGAATGGAAACCAGACAAGGATGCCTTTTATTATCACTCTTATTCAACCTTGTGTTGGAGGTCCTAGCCAAAGGAATAAGGCAAGAAAAAGAAATAAAGGGTATCCAATTGGTAAGGAAGAAATAAAAGCATCCCTATTTGCAGATGATATGATCTTATACACAGAAAACCAGAAAGAATCCACAAAAAAACTACCGGGACTAATAGAAGATTTGAGCAAAGGATCAGGATACAAGACAAATCTACAAAAATCAGAGGATTCCTCTACACGAATAAAGAGAAATTCAAAGAGGAAATCACCAAATCAATACCATCGATAATAACCTGAGAGAATATAAAAAGCTTAGGAATAAATCTAACCAGAGACATAAAACACCGATACAAAGAAAACTACAAGATACTATGGCAAAAAAAAAAAAACGAAAGAGACCTACGTAAGTGGAAAAACATACTTGGCTCATGGATAAGATTCAAGATTATGAAAATATCAATTCTACCCAAAGCGATCTACAGATATAATGCAATCCAGATGAAAATTCCCAAGACATTTTTTAACCAGAGGGAGAAACAAATTACCATCTTCATATGGAAGAGGAAGAGGCCCTGGATAAGTAAACAATTACTGGAGAAAAAGAACAAAGTGGGGGGCCTCACGCTACCTGATTTTAGAACCTATTATACTGCCACGGTAGTCAACAGAGCCTGGTACTGGTACAACGGATACATAGAAAAATGGAACAGAATTGAGAATTCAGACATAAATTCATCCCCGCTATGAGCAGCTGATATTAGACAAAATTCCAAAGTCCATTAAATGAGGAAAAGACTGTTTAAACAATAGTGCTGGCATAACTGGATATCCAGCTGCAAAAAATGAAATAAGACCCAGATCTCACATCATATACAAAAACTAACTTGAAATGGGTCAAGACCTAAAAATAAAATCTAAAAGGATAAAGATCATAGAAAAAAAAATAGGGACAACACAAGGAGGACTAATACATGGCATAAACAGGATGCAAAATCTAAGTAACAATGTACAAACACCAGAAGAGAAACTAAATAACTGGGAGCTCCTAAAAATCAAACACTTATGCTCATTCAAAGACTTAACCAAAAGAGTAAAAAGACAACCTCACATTGGGAAAAAATTTTTGGCTACAACATATCCAATAGAGGTCTAATCTCTAAAATCTACAAGATACTGCAAAACCTCAACAACAAAAAGACAAATAAACCAATTAAAAATTGGGTAAAGGATGTGAACAGGCACTTCACCAAAGAACACATTCAGGCTGTTAACAGATACATGAGGAAATGCTCAAGATCATTAGCCGTTAGAGGAATGCAGATCAAAGCTACAATGAGATATCATCTCACCCCAAGAAGGCTAGCATTGATCCAAAAAACACAAAATAAGAAATGTTGGAAAGGCTGGAGAGAGCCTGGAACACTTATTCACTGCTGGTGGAAATGTAAAACTGCACAACCTCTTTGGAAATCAATTTGGCACTTCCTGAAAAAGCTAGAAACAGAAGTACCATCAAACAAAAAAAAAACCAAACCCAGTTCCGTCGAATCAATTCCGACTCATAGCAACCCTATAGGACAGAGTAGAACTGCGCATTAGAGTTTCTAAGGAGTGTCTGGCGGATTTGAACTGCCAACCCTTTGGTTAGCAGCCATAGCACTTAACCACTACGCCACCAGGGTTTCCAGAAGTACCCTATGATCCAGCAATCCCACTCCTTGGAATATATCCTAGAGAAATAAGAGGCATCACACGAATAGATATATGCATACCTACATTCATTGCAGCACTGTTCACGGTAACAAAAAGATGGAAACAACCTAGCTGCCAGTCAACAGATGAATGGATAAACAAATTATAGTATATATACACAATGCAATGCTACTTAATGATAAAGAACAATGAAGAATCTGAGAAACATCTCACAACCTGGATTAATCTGGAAGGCATTATGCTGAGTGTAATTAGTCAGTTGCAAAAGGACAAATATCATATAGGACTGCTACTCTAAGAACTCAAGAAAAGTTTAAACACAGAAGAAAACATTCTTTGATGGTTAAGAGAGTGGGGAGGGAGGGAGAAGGTAATTCACTTGCTAGATAGTAGACAAGAACCGTCTTGAATGAAGGGAAAGACAACACACAATACAGGGTTAGTCAGCACAACTAGAATAAACCAAAACCTAAGAAGTTTCCTGAACACAGCCAAACCCTTTGAGGGACAGAGTAGCAGGGGCTGGAGGCTCCAGACCATGGTTTCAGGGGACATCTAGGGCAACTGGCATAACAAAGTTTATTAAGAAGGTGTTCTGCATTCCACTTTGGTGAGTGGCGCCTGGGGTCTAAGAAGCTTATGAGTGGCCATGTAAGGTTCTTCAATTGGTCCCAATCTACCTGGACCAGAGGAGAAGGGAGAATACCAAAAACACAAGGAAAATATTAGCCCAAGAGGAAAAAGGGCCACGTAAACCAGAGACTCTTATCAGACTGACACCAGAAGAACTAGATGGTGCCTGGTACCACCAAAGACCTCCCTGACAGGGAACACAACAGAGAGTCCCTGACGGAGCAGTAGAAAAGTGGGGTGCAGAACTCAAATTCTAGTAAAAGACCAGATTGTATGGTCTGACTGAGACTAGCGGAACCCCAGAAGACTCGGACCCCAGACTCTCTGTTAGACCCCAGACTCTCTGTTAAACCAGAACTAAAATCATTTCCAAAGCCAGCTCTTCAGACAGAGATTAGACAGGACTAAAAAATATAAAATAATACTCGTGAAGAGTGTGCTGCTTAGTTTAAGTAGATACACAAGACAAAATGGACAACTCCTGCCTGGAGGTGAGATGATAAGGTAGAGAGAGATAGGCGCTAGTTGGACATGGGAAACCCTGGGTGGAAAGGTGGACTTTGCTGTCACATTATAGGGGTTGCAACTAGGGTCACATATCAATATGTGTATAAATTTTTGTATGAGAAATTAACTTGACCTATAAACTTTTATCTAAAGCACAATAAATAAATAAGCATAATGAATTGTCATTGCAAAGAACCGTTTACAGAAAGTCATATTATTTCATATACATATATATTTTTTCAATTTTCCCTGCTATGCATTCCCTTCTGCCACCTCACTCGATTTTCAAATTTCTAGTTAAGGCAGACCCTTTGCTGGAGCATCTATATCCCCTGGCCATTGTAGCTGCCATGACTCTTCTCGGGCTTTCCCCAAAGAGGAAGTGCATTCTGTCAATCTGCTGTCCTGATGCTTAGCTACCATAATGCATTGCACAGTGGCACCTTCCCTTATTTGTTCCTCTTTTCTCAACTGTTTTCTTGTATTTAAAATAAAAATTATATGATGATTAAGTAATAGATACATTAATAAATATATAAAATGAAGAATCTAATGGTCTGTTTATCAACCAAGTTAATGGAATTAATAAAGTTTGAAAACATAACAGTCAAAATGGAGTCATTATTATATTACTAAGCCAGGGTGTAAAATTAGAGAAAAAATAAGGATTTTATATTACTAATCAAGAAGATGTCAGAATTTTTTACTTGCCATTAAATACCAGTAAAAATCATTTTCAAGACAGGGAACTAATTCTACATGAGGGCCTAGGAGAAAAAGTGGATGAGAGCACATACGGCTGTAATTAAAACCAAGGGACTGACTTCCCTGGAGGAATTGCAAATTTAAATCACAGATGACTTAACAAAATGTACTTGCAAAGGTGTTCTACAGAAATTTAAACATTTTTAGTTACTCAGTGAAAGGATCATCTTCTTGGAAAGATCCCGAAGGAAAAACTGAGAAAGAAGGCATGTATTCCTTATTGTTTAGGCATATTGGAGTTTAACCAGATGGAAGCATATTTTATTCAAAAGCTATGTATTAGAAATTTTTTTTTTTAAATCCTCCAAACTGGGAGGTAATTTTTCACATTGATCTGTAAAATTAGAGTAATGAATTTCTTATATATGTCACATGATTTTTTATATTGTTTAATTAACTTTATTGAGGCATACCATAATACATTAAATGCGTTCATTTTAAACGTACAGTTTGATGCATTTTGGCAAATATCTATACGCGTTTAACTATAAACGTAATCAGAGAGCAGAACATTTTTACCATCCCCCAAATTTCCCTCCAGAAGTACCCCCAGTCTTAATGGAGTTGATCCCTCAGCATGCCTAGGCCTGTGTCTGCTGGCATTTGGTCCTCTTTGCCTCCAGGAAGTCTTGTCACAGGGTTGTTTTTTACAGATTAAATGAAATAGTCCCTTTGGGATGCTAAGTGATTGAAAGGAAGTATTTAAAGCAACATAAACTCACAGCCACTGAATTGATTTTGATTCATAGAGACTCTACATGACAGAGTAGAACTGCCCTATTGAGTTTTCAAGGCTGTGATTTTTCAGGAAGCAGATGGCCTGTCACATCTTTCTCCTGCTGAACAGCTGGTAGGTTCGTAATGATGATCTTTTGATTAGCCAAGCACATAACCACTGTGAGACACGGCTCCCTTTTAAACTATGTTATATATACTAATTGAAGACTTACCTTGACTTTTGCTTCGTTAAGAACATATACAGATTAAGCATATAAATTATTAGTCTATTAAGGAAAGCTCAGTATTTTCAGAAAGAATTACAGGTAAATAACAGCAGGGTTTACTGCAAGGTTGCAAAATAAAATGTGTGACAAAGATGTGTGTGATGATGACCATGCACATCTGGTGGGTGAATACTGTGAGGCTATAACTCATTCAGTCTTTACAACAGTGTGAGGGAGCAGAGAAATAAAAACAAAATCTCAGAGAGGTTAATTAACTTGCCCGTTGGTGACAGAGTAAATCAGATTGGTCAGATCTGAAGGTATATGGCATTGTTCTTCTCACTGCCTTTCGTATGGAACAGAGGTAGAAGCCACAGCTCTTCTCTGAGTTCAACATATGAAGAGCTGGCTATACAGAAAGGAGCACGAAGAAGCTGCACATGTGTTGGAACTTGACGGAGGAAGATGATTTGCAAAGGGAAAGTGGAGTAGAAAAGTCATTCCAAGTAAGAGAGCTCTCCGGAGAAGAAACCTGAACTCACACAGGTGTGTTGTGCTTTTGGGGGTTGTAAGTAGCATACACAGGTTTTTGTATTGGGAAATGGAGTGCAGATGACTTGAAATAGAGGCTTAAGTGACTTTTTGCAACTACTTCAAAACAAGATAAATGAGATTAAGGGCTCTTCTGCAGAAGATCAGAGCTATGCAATGATTTTGAGAAGGAGAGTGATTAAATCTGACGATGATTTGGGAAAAATCCAAAAGTAGTATGTTAGATGGATGAAGAATAGATGACTAATTTTTTCTGTAACGTGAAAGGATGCAGATGTAAATACGAAGGATGTTTCAGAAGTGTGAATGTGCCTTTCTCAAAAATATCAACAATCCTTCCTGGAGAGGTGGTCAGAGGATGCTATCTGTAGGGCAGGGGATGGATTAGATGAATGATTTCTACATTTAGGAAGGACTTTACACCCCCTTTTTATTTGTAAAATAGCTACATAGTTTTTGCCGTTTTGTTGGAAGTGGGGGGGGGCATGATTTGTCTATTTGAAAAGTCCACCACGTATAGGACAGACACTTGTGCTCATGGCTCCTGTCAAAATTGATCCACCATCCTCTTGTCTCACTTTTCTTTCCTTTGTTCCTTATTCCTCTCAGTTTCTCACCAACTCCACTTTTTTTTTTCTTCAAGCCTCTCCATCTTTCACTGTTGCATTGTTTTGCACTGTGCTTCCTCAGTCAACATGAATCCCTTTCTTTACTCTTCTCACCCCACTTTTTCCAATTACCCTTTCCTTAGGGTGCCTCTGTGCCACTCCTCTTTAGCCTGTAGGTTTAAGTAACACTGATTGTCTTAGGGAGAGCTGTGTGTTAGATTTTTTTTTTTCAGGTGTTTGGGTCCAACAAAGAGCCTGTATCAGTAGCCTGAGGGATTAGATAAGAATTTATGATGTGTATCAATTTTATCAGATTGTGATGAAATGATTATACAAAATATGAATTAATAAAATAATGTGCATTAAGGTTTGAAGTGCATTGATCTAAAGTCTATTCCAATCCCTCATTCTGCTGTAACTAAAATCATCCTTCTGGATCTCACAAAATTGACTTTTCCCAAGACATTGCTTGTATGTGGTTTATGGGCAGGAGCCTGAGTTGACCCTGTTCTGAAATAACTGCTTTAACAGCCATGAAACTCTGTTTATTCTAGTCTCCTTTGATAGGTCTGTGAAGGCAACAAAAGTTTGTAGGACTGACTTGACCAAAATGTTTGGTAATACAATACAATACTGTAATATAGCATCATACAACATAATATCAATGTATTCCTTTATAGATGTTCAACTTTAAGCAATAAGAAACTTTGAAAAAAATTAGAGGGATAGATAGCCTGCATGTCCTCTGCCTAATGAATATTGCTTTTCTCTACTGGGAGCTGACAAATCAAAACTGTACATCAAACCCTATTGATCAAGATCCTGTTAACTGACAGTGACACAGAATGACTAGTATTGAAAAAGCTGTAGACTGGTATTCTTCATGAGTGCCTGAAATGGGCTGAGATAAAGTTATAATTTTACTTATGAGGACAAATTATGAAAAAGCATAGATATAAAATATGCTGGAGTTTGCTGGTAACAAAAACCAACAAAGGGGCTGCAAAACCCAGCCATGGGCATAAACTGGGATGAGAAATATAATCTATATATAGAGTTAGGTCCTATCATTAACCACAGGATTTCAAGCAGCAAGCATGCTAAAATATTTCAGTCTTAAATAATGTTCCAAGGTTTTACTTTGGGGGGTGGTGCATAAATGATAGATTTGCACAAGGATGAAGAATAGAGGAAGGTTTTATAAAGCCTTAATTAGAAGTTGTGTTCAGGAAGAGTGGGGAAAAAAAAAAATAAAGAACTAAAACATCAAGGATCACGTGTTATAACTATCCACACAATAGAGGTTGCATTTCTAGATAAGCATTGCAAGTGCAAGAAGTATTTCTAGGAGAATTTAGAACTGACCAGGAATTTAAGATATAGCAAAGGACAGATTCTGAACTCCTGAGTTAGAATTGTTGAGTTGCAAAATTACAGAATTAGTGAATACTACACAGGTGAAGCTATGAGTCAGAATCGACTTGACAGCACTGGGTTTGGTTTTTTTGGTTTGTTTACACAGGTGAATAGATTGGGAGGAGAAAATGGTGAACAAGATGGGGTGTGTCCACAATTTGTTCATAGGGTAGTGAGGGAGATATACAAAGTAGAAAATTGTTACTATGAAATATGATATCTACCAATAGAGTTATGTTTAAAAATTTATGGGAGGGCTCTCAGTTTAAGATCACTGAGAATGCAAAGATAAATGGATCTTTAAAAATATTTAGAGGAAGAAGTAATCAGTAGATTACAGATGTCAGCAAATATTAGGGTGAGAATATAAGTGGAAGTCTGTGGATAAACACAACAAATCTTCAGCCTAAACATGTGAACGTAAGTCCTGTGATAGGGCTTGAAACAAATCTTCCCAGTAATGGTGGAGAGTGTTCTGAAATCTTCTGGGTACAATGCATGAGAATTACACCTGTAGTAAGAATAGTGAGATCAAGTGAAGGACTCTTAATGAAAGTGAGATTAAGTGAAGGACTTTTTTGTTTTTCATTATTTATCATACTTTAAGTGAAACCCTGGAGGTGTAGTGGTTCAGTGCTACAGCTGCTAACCAAAGCGTCGACAGTTCAAATCCTCCAGTTGCTCCTTGGAAACTCTGTGAGGCAGTTCTACTCTGTCCTATAGGATCACTATGAGTTGGAATCGACTCGACAGCACTGGTTTTTTTTTTTTTTTCTTAAGTGCAAGTTTACAAATCAAGTCAGTCTCTCATACAAAAAGTTATACACACCTTGCTATGTATTCCTAGCTGCTCTACCCGTAATGAGACAGCACATTCTTCCTCTCCTCCCTGTGTGCATTCAACCAGCTCCTCTCCCCTTCTTCCTTTCCATCTCACCTCCAGACAGAAGATCCCTACATAGTCCATGTGTCTACTTGAGCGAAGAAGCTCACTCCTCACCAGTATCATTACCTATCTTATAGTCTAGTCCAATCCCTGTCTGAAGACGTGGCTTCCGGGATAGTTCCAGTCTTGGGCTAACAAAGGGTCCAGGGACCATGACCTCCAGGATCCCTCTAGTCTCAGTCAGAACATTAAGCCTGGTCTTTTTACAAGAATTTGAGAGCTGCATCCCGCTGCTGTCCTGCTTCATCAGGGATTCGCTGTTGTGTTCCTTGTCTGGGCAGTGATCAGTGGTAGCCGGACACTAACTAGTTCTGCTTTCAAGCTGATGTAGTCTTTTGTTTATACGGCCCTTTCTGTGTCTCGTGCTCATCTTTACCATATATCTTTAGTGTTCTTTATTCTCCTTTGCTCCACGTGGGTTGAAACCAATTGATACATCTTAGATGGCCACTTGCTAGTGTTTAAGACCCCAGATGCCTCTCACCAAAGAGGATGAAGAACGTTTTCTTAATACATTTTGTTATGCCAATTGACCTAGATATCTCCTGAAACCGTGGTCCCCAAACCCCCATCCCTGCTACTCTGGCCTTCAAACCATTCAATTTTATTCAGGAGACTTCTTTGTTTTTTTCTAGTACACTTGTGTTGACCTCTCCTGTATTGTGAGTTGTCTTCCCTTCACTTAAAGTAGTTCTAGTCTACTATCTAATTAGACTAGAACCTGTTCTTCTCTCTCCTGTTCTTCTCTCTCCACCTTCATAACCACCAAAGAATTTTTTCTTCTGTGTTTAAACTTTTTCTAGAGTTCTTATAATAGCAGTCTCATACAATATTTGTCCTTTTGCAACTAACCTCACTCAGCATAATGCCTTTCAGATTCCTCCAGTTATAAGAGGTTTCACAGATTCATTGTTGTTCTTAATTGTTGCATAATATTCTCTCATTTATTTATACATCACCTGGTTATGTGCACCTTGGTTGCTTCCATCTTTTTGCTATTGTAAACAGTGCTACAATGAACATGGGTATGCATATATCTGTTCGTGTGAAGGCTCTTATTTCTCTAGGATATGTTCCAAGGAGTGGAATTGCAGAATCGTACGGTAGTTCTATTTCTAGAGCTTTTTAGGGAAGCACCAAATCAATTTCCAAAATGGTTGTACTCATTTGACATTCCACCCACGGTGTGTAAGTGTTCCAGTCTTTCCACAACCTCTCTAGCATTTATTATTTTGTGGTTTTTTGGATTAATGCCAGCCTTCTTGGGGTGAGATGGTATCTCATTGTAGTTTCGATTTGCATTTCTCTAACTGGCTAATGATCTTGAGCATTCTCTCATGTATGTGTTAGCCACCTGAATATCTTCTTCGGTGAAGTGCCTGTTCATATCATTTGCCCATTTTTTCAATTGAGTTATTTGTCATTTTGATTTAGAGTTTTTGCAGTATCATGTAGATTTTAGAGATTAGACACTGATCGGATATGTCATACCTAAAAACTTTCTCCCAGTCTGTAGGTAATCTTTTTACTCTTTTGGTGAAGTCTTTGGATCAGCAAAGGTGTTTGACTTTTAGGAGCTCCCGGTTATCTAGTTTCTCTTCTGGTGTTTGTGCATCGTTAATAGTTTTTTATATTGTTTTTGCCATGTATTAGGGCTTCTAACATTGTCCCTATTTTCTCTTCCATGATCTTTATTGTCTTTGATTTTATATTTAGGTTTTTGATCCATTTTAAGTTAGTTTTTGTGCATGGTGTGAGGTATGTGTCTTATTTCATTTTTTTGCAGGTGGATATCCAGTTATGCTGGCACCATTTGTTAAAGAGACTTTTTTCCCATTAAACAGACTCTGTGCCTTTGTCAAACATCAGTTGCTCAGATGTAGATGGATTTATGTCTGATTCTCAATTCTGTTCCATTGTTCTATGTATCTGTTGTTGTACTAGTACTATGCTGTATTGACTATTATAGAAAACTATTATAGTGGTATAATATGTTCTCAAATCAGGTAGTGTTAGGCCTCACACTTTTTTCTTCATTTTCAGTAATGCTTTACTTTTTTACTTACCCAAGGCCTCTCTGCTTTCCATATGAAGTTGGTGATTTGTTTCTCCAACTCATTAAAAAATGTCATTGGTATTTGGATTGGATTGCATAGTATTTATAGATTGCTTTGGGTAGAATAGACATTTTTACAATGCTGAATCTTCCTATCCATGAGCAATGTATGTTTTTCAATTTATGTAGGTCTGTTTTGTTTTCTTGCAATAGTATCTTGTAGTTTTCTTTGTCTAGGTCTTTTATGACTCTGGTTAGATTTATTCCTATGTATTTTATCTTCTTGGGGACTATTGTAAATGGTATTGATTTGGTAATTTCCTCTTCGATGTTCTTTGTTGGTGTAGCAGAATCCAACTGACTTGTATATGTTTATCTTGTATCCTGATAGTCTGCTAAACTCTTCCATTAGTTTCAGTAGTTTTCTTGAAGTTTCTTTGTATTTCTCTTCGTATAAGATCAGGTCATATGCAAATAGAGATACTTTTACTTCTTCTTTACCTTTTGGAAGCAGATGGCCAGGCCTGTCTCCTGACGTATCTCTGGGTAGGATTGAACCTTTACTTTTTGTGCCACTCAGGGACAAATAATGTTGTCCAGTCTTGCACCATCTTCATGATGATTGGTATGTTTAAGTCATTTGCTGTGGCTATTGTGTAATGACTTCCAACCTATGTGGCTCATCTTCTAGCATTGTATGGAACAATATTCTGTTGTGATCCATAGGGTTTTCATTGACTAATTTCAAAAGTAAATTACCAAGCCTTTCTTTCTAGCTCTGTCTTAGTCTAGGAACTCTGCTGAAATCTGTTCAACATTCATGGGGCAGATTAACCGGTAAGCTTGGTGTGCCCTGACTTATAGTAAGCAAGGTACTGCTGTAGAGAAGAAATTCACTCAGTCCTTGAAATAAGGTTAAGAGGATTCATTCAGTAAAATAATTTAAAAAATACATTTGAATGTAGAGAAACAACAGTCCACATAAATGGAAACTAATGGGACCAGCAAGAGCTTCTAACAGGAACAAATACTGTGCAAGGAACAAAGGAATTAAAATAAAACCAATTGTTTGGTCAGCCTTCAGTTAGGGTCACAAGAAGCATTGATTAGAAAGTGGGGAATGGGCTTCCATTGGAAAATTTGGTATAGGGGGAAAGCTTATGGTGTTGGGTTTAAGAAATAATTACTGAGGTCTTTGATCATAGACGCAAATGATTACATTGCATATTCCTCAGGAGAGATAAGTAAAACAGTCCTAACCAGATGTCTCAAAAATTTATGAGAACCACTTGGTACCAAAGTTTCATTTCCCAGAAACCGTTTGTTAAAACAAAATCATTTTAAGTTGCTTGGGAGACTTCAGGTAAGACTATGGCCCTTTCAGACCAAATTTTATTACATCCCTGTCATAAAGAAAATATTTTTGGCCCACTTTAAACAAAAAACACCCGCGTGAAGACTCCTTTCCTTATATTATTTTTCTTTAACATGCTGACTTTACGGGAGAGTTAGAAATGTTTCCTCAGTTACTACAATTAGGAAGGAAAATGGCAGGCATTAGTCAAGAAGTCTGAGCTGCCTTCATGAAAAAACAGCTAGGCAATTAAAGTGTTCCAGAAAAACTGAATTTCAAAACTTCATGAGCTTCTCTTTTGAATGCAATATTAATTTTTTCCTGACCTGATCACAGAGAAAAGGTAAAATATATTTCTCCTTTATTCCCATGGTAGCTAACTCAAGGAGCTAAATGATACATAGTTGTGAAAATTCTGAACCAACGCCATAGACAGAGCTGAGTAAGTAATGGGCCCGGAGACAGGCATATACAAGGAAAAACTTTAAACTGATTCTATGCTAAAAGCAATAGAGAAAAATGATTTTGCTTTTTGACATTTTAATCTGGTCAAAAGGTTTACTGGAAACTTCTTTCGTACAGCAAGCAAGGACTAAATCTTTGAGGTGGTGAAACCCAGGAGAAATGGTGCTCTATAGATTAGTATTTATGCGGTGAAACACAGGTGAAATTGTGCACTACAAATTAGTAAGTAAGCACAATTAAGCCCATGCCTACATTTTATTTTTTACCTTGCTTACCTGACTATATTTGAGACTAGTGGTATTTGAAATACCAGTAACATAGCTTCTAGCATCACAGCAATGTGCAAGCCACTACAGTATGATAAACTGACAGATGGGTGGTTAAATAGAGTGTTAGATAGGAATAAATGCTATAAAGAAAAAGTGGGGAAAATTGTAGAGAGGGTGATGAGTGTATTGAGCATTTTTAGAGAGAGAGAGAGATGAAAGCTTTGTGACACAGGAAGCTTTTGAATAAGAAAACCCAGCACAGTTGAGGGACTTGCTGTAAGAAATAACCAGAGGAACATCAGAGGGAACATCAACATCAAATATTCTGGACAACTGTATTCCAAGTGTGTCCCACATTCAAGGAGATCAGTGTGATCTGAGCTCAGCAGGTGAGATAGTAGACACCTGGCATAAGTCAAGGGAAGTAATGACTTGCATTTCAGTGCCCACAGAAGTGTACACACTGTACGATTCACGTGCAGTTCAAGGACAGGCAAAATGTAAGCCCTGGAAACATGTCAGACTAATAGTTACATCTGGGAGGGTGACCGAGTATGAAAGGGAGTGAAGAAGTCTGGAAAATTCCATGTTTTTGTCTGGGTGGCAGTTATATGTGTTTAGACATTTATCAAACTGCAGTCCATGATGTGCTTAAGGTGATTGCCGTCAACACACTTTGCTACATAAATGTTTTATTTCCAAGAAAAGTTAAAAAATTAAAAAGAAAAGGTGAAATATCATGTTACAATTATATAATTTTGCCAAATTAGACATAAGCCTTTCCAAAATGAATAAATAAGTGTACTCAGCCTGGGAACCTTGATGCTGGGCTTTGGACTGGCAACAGAGGAACTGACCACAGCTTTTGCAGGCCTGACCCTCGGGGGCAATCTCTACCCAGCCAGCACACATAGGCGACACGCCCCTCGGGAATCTCAGATAAAATAGTCATCCCAAGCAAGATAAGTAACTTTGTCTATATCCCGGGTGCTACTCTCTCCTGTTTTTCTGAACCCTCCCCTCCCCTTCCCAGGTGGCTTCATTAACATTGGAATTTCCTGAGCCAGAGGGAGAACTGCTCTGTGGTTTTTCTTTTCCCTTTTTCTTTGGGTCTTTTCCTAACCCATCCTTCCAGCCTGAGAGAAGCAACCACAAAGAACCCAGGGACCAAAAATCCTTCCCTAATTGGACTAAAAACACAGAACCAGCTCCAGCCAAACATAGGTGATCCACAGTCTCCGGCATTCAACCCTACAGGGAACAAGGTGGCTATTATAATGCAAAGGCATTTCTGATAGGGATCTGAATGCATTTTTTTTTTAGCGGATTTACTGGAAAGACAAGTTTCCCAGATCTGATATCTCTGCGTATTCAACAGAGCCCTCACTGACGCACAACAGGGAACGGAGGGCTGGAGCTCCCCCCAGACCACCTAGCCTCCTGCCTTAGGGGTCTAAGGAGGGTGACACCTACCAATCTGTAGAGGTACTTGCATTGGGAGCCTAAGGTACAGCTGCAGAGCCTATCCACCAAGGTGCTTTAGGAATAGAGACACACCTACCTCACTGACACTTGGGAGAAGCCTGTCAGCATCATGCCTGCCCTGGAGTGTGAATCCCAGCTGCTAATTGAATCTGGTGCACACAACTATCACCACTACTTCTCAAGGTGGACAGGTGTTAGCGTGCATCACATACTTGATGACCCCAAATCAGATTCTACACAAGAATAGTGAATGGACTCAGGCATACATATCTGCTAACAGCCCAAACCAGCTGGTAATAGGCCATAAGTAAGTCAAGGGCTACAACAATCAAGACAGCACAATCTAGTAGCCCATCCACGTATATTTAAAGAAAACAAAACAAGATAAGACTCAGTGAGCAAATATAGAATAAATCACTACAATATCTTAGTGATGGTTCGGAGACAGCAGTCGATATCAAACCACATAAAGAAGCAGACCATGACTGTTTCTACAACCCCCCAAACAAAAGAATCAAAATCTTTCCCAAATGAAGATACAATCCTGGAATTATCAGATACAGAATATAAAAAACTAATTTACAGAATGCTTCAAGACATCAGGGATGACCTCAGAAATGAAATAAGGCAATCAGCAGAAAAAGCCAAGGAATACACTGATAAAACACTTGAAGAACTCAAAAAGGTTATTCAAGAACATAGTGGAAAAATTAATAAGTTGCAAGAATCCACAGAGAGACAGCATGTAGAAATCCAAAAGATTAACAATAAAATTACAGAATTAGACAACGCAATAGGAAGTCAGAGGAGCAGGCTCGAGCAATTAGAATGCAGAGTGGGAAATCTGGAGGACCAGGGAATTAACACCAACATAGCTGAAAAAAAAACGGATAAAAGAATTTAAAAAAATGAAGAAACCCTAAGAATCATGTGGGACTCTATCAAGAAGGATACCTTGCGTATGATTGGAGTCCCAGAACAGGGAGGGAGGACAGAAAACACAGAGAGAATAGTTGAAGATCTGCTGACAGAAAACTTCCCTGACATCATGAAAGACGAAAGGATATCTATCCAAGATGCTCATCGAACCCCATTTAAGATTGATCCAAAAAGAAAAACACGAAGACATATTATCATCAAACTTGTCAAAACCAAAGATAAAGAGAAAATTTTAAAAGCAGCCAGGGAGAAAAGAAAGGTCTCCTTCAAGGGAGAATCAATAAGTTCAGACCAGTCAGCAGAAACCATGCAGGCAAGAAGGCAATGGGATGACATATACAGAGCACTGAAGGAGAAAAACTGCCAGCCAAGGATCATATATCCAGCAAAACTCTCTCTGAAATATGAAGGTGAAATTAAAATATTTACAGATAAACACAAGCTTAGAGAATTTGCAAAAACCAAACCAAAGCTACAAGAAATACTAAAGGAAATTGGTCAGAAAACCAATAATATCAGATACCAGCACAGCACAAAGACACAGAACAGAACATCCTGATATCAACTCAAATAGGGAAATCACAAAAACAAATTAATATTAATTAAAAAAAAATGCTCAAAACAGGGAATCATTGAAATCAATATGCAAAAGATCACAATAATCAAAAAGAGGGACTAAATACAGGTGGCATAGAACTGCCATATGGAGAGGGATACAAGGCAATATAGGACAATACAAGTTAGGTTTTTACTTAGAAAAATAGGGGTAATTATTAAGGTAACCACAAAGAGGTATAACAACTCCATAACTCAAAATAAAAACCAAGGAAAACGTAACGACTCAGCAAACATAAAGTCAAATACTATGAAAATGAGGAACACACAATTTACAAAGAAAAGCGTCTCAGCACAAAAAAGTAAGTGGAAAATTGAAATTGTCAACAACACACATAAAAAGGCATCAAAATGACAACACTAAACACATAAAAAAAAAAAAACACATACTTATCTATAATTACGCTGACTGTAAATGGACTAAATGCACCAAGAAAGAGACAGAGAGTCTCAGACTGGATAAAGAAACATGATCCGTCTATACGCTGCCTACAAGAGACACACCTTAGACTTAGAGACACAAACAAACTAAAACCCAAAGGATGGAAAAAAATATATCAAGCAAACAATAAGAAAAAAGAAGAGGAGTAGCAATATTAATTTCTGACAAAATAGATTTTAAACTTAAATCCACCACAAAGGATAAAGAAGGACACTACATAATGATAAAAGGGACAACTGACCAGGAAGATATAACCATTTTAAATATTTATGCACCCAATGACAGGGCTGCAAGATACATAAATCAAATTTTAACAGAACTGAAAAATGAGATAGACACCTCCGCAATTATAGTAGGAGACTTCAACACACCACTTTCGGAGAAGGACAGGACATCCAGTAAGAAGCTCAATAGAGACACGGAAGACCTAATTACAACCGTCAACCAACTTGACCTCATTGACTTATACAGAACTCTCAACCCAACTGCTGCAAAGTATACTTTTTTTTCTAGCGCACATGGAACATTCTCTAGAATAGACCACATATTAGGTCATAAAACAAACCTTTGCAGAATCCAAAACATCGAAATATTACAAAGCATCTTCTCAGACCACAAGGCCATAAAAGTGGAAATCAATAACAGAAAAATCAGGGAAAAGAAATCAAATACTTGGAAACTGAACAATACCCTCTTGAAAAAAGACTGGGTTATAGAAGACATTAAGGAGAGAATAAGGAAATTCATAGAATGCAATGAGAATGAAAAGACTTCCTATCAAAACCTCTGGGACACAGCAAAAGCAGTGCTCAGAGGCCAATTTATATCGATAAATGCACACATACAAAAAGAAGAAAGAGCCAAAATCAGAGAACTGTCCCTATAACTACAACAAATAGAAAGTGAGCAACAAACGAATCCATCAGGTACCAGAAGAAAACAAATAATAAAAATTAGAGCTGAACTAAATGAATTAAAAAAAAAAAAAAACTAAATGAATTAGAGAACAGAAAAACAATTGAAAGAATTAACAAAGCCAAAAGCTGGTTCTATTGAAAGAATTAACAAAGCCAAAAGCTGGTTCTTTGAAAAAATTAACAAAATTGATAAACCATTGGCCAGACTGACTAAAGAAATACAGGAAAGGAAACAAATAACTCGAATAAGAAACGAGATGGGCCACATCACAACAGACTCAAATGAAATTAAAAGAATCATATCAGATTATTATGAAAAATTGTACTCTAACAAATTTGCAAACCTAGAAAAAATGGATGAATTCCTGGAAAAACACTAACTACCTAACCTAACACAGTCAAAAGTAGAACAACTAAATAGACCCATAACAAAAAAAGAGATTGAAATGGTAATCAAAAAACTCCCAACAAAAAAAAAAGCCCTGGCCCGGATGGCTTTACTGCAGAGTTCTACCAAACTTTCAGAGAAGAGTTAACACCACTACTACTAAAGGTATTTCAAAGCATAGAAAATGACGGCATACTACCTAACTCATTCTATGAAGCCACCATCTCCCTGATACCAAAACCAGGTAAAGACATCACAAAAAAAGAAAATTACAGACCTATATCCCTCATGAACATAGATGCAAAAATCCTCAACAAAATTCTAGCCAATAGAATTCAACAACATAGCAAAAAATTAATCCACCATGACCAAGTGGGATTTATACCAGGTATGCAAGGCTGGTTTAATATTAGAAAAACCATTAATGTAATCCACCATATAAATGAAACAAAAGACAAAAACCACATGATCTTATCAATTGATGGAGAAAAGGCATTTGACAAAGTCCAACACCCATTTATGATAAAAACTCTCACCAAAATAGGAATTGAACGAAAATTCCTCAACATAATAAAAGGCATCTATACAAAGCCAACAGACAACATCACTCTAAATGGAGAGAGCCTGAAAGCATTTCCCTTGAGAACGGGAACCAGACAAGGACACCCTTTATCACCCCTCTTATTCAACATTCTGCTAGAGGTCCTAGCCAGAGCAATTAGGCTAGACAAAGAAATAAAGGGCATCCAGATTGGCAAGGAGGAAGTCAAATTATCTCTATTTGCAGATGACATGATCTTATACACAGAAAACCCTAAGGAATTCTCCAGAAAACTACTGAAACTAATAAAAGAGTTTGGCAGAGTCTCAGGTTATAAGATAAACATACAAAAATCACTTGGATTCCTCTACACCAACAAAAAGAACATCGAAGAGGAAATAACCAAATCAATACCATTCACACTAGCCCCCAAGAAGATAAAATACTTGGGAATAAATCTTACCAAAGATGTAAAAGACCTATACAAAGAAAACTACAAAGTACTACTACAAGAAACTAAAAGGACCTACTTAAGTGGAAAAACATACCTTACTCATGGATAGGAAGACTTAACATAGGAAAAATGTCTATTCTACCAAAAGCCATCTGTACATACAATGCATCTCCGATCCAAATTCCAATGTCATTTTTTAATATGATGGAGAAACAAATCACCAAATTCATATGGAAGGGAAAGAAGCCTCGGATAAGCAAAGCATTACTGAAAAAGAAGAAGAAAGTGGGAGGCCTCACTCTACCTGATTTCAGAACCTATTATACAGGCACAGTAGTCAAAACAGCCTGGTACTGGTACAACAACAGGCACATAGACCAATGGAACAGAATTGAGAACCCAGATATAAATCCATCCACATATGAGCAGCTGATATTTGACAAAGGCCCAGTGTCAGTTAATTGGGGAAAATATAGTCTTTTTAACAAATGATGCTGGCATAACTGGATATCCATTTGCAAAAAACTGAAACAGGACCCATACCTCACACCATGCACAAAAACTAACTCCAAGTGGATCAAAGACCTAAAGACTAAAACAATAAAGATCATGGAAGAAAAATTAGGGACAACTTTAGGAGCCCTAATACAAGGCATAAACAGAACACAAAACATTACCAAAAATGAGGAACAGAAACCAGATAACTGGGAGCTCCTAAAAATCAAACACCTATGCTCATCTAAAGACTTCACCAAAAGAGTAAAAAGACAACCTAGAGACTAGGAAAAAATTTTCAGCTCTGAAATCTCCGGCCAGTGCCTGATCTCTAAAATCTATATGATTCTGTCAAAACTCAACCACAAAAATACAAACAACCCAATTAAGAAGTGGGCAAAGGATATGAACACACTTCACTAAAGAAGATATTCAGGCAGCTAACAGATACATGAGAAAATGCTCTCGATCATTAGCCATTAGAGAAATGCAAATTAAAACCACGATGAGATTCCATCTCACTTCAACAAGGCTGGCATTAATCCAAAAAACACAAAAGAATAAATGTTGGAGAGCCTGCGGAGAGATTGGAACTCTTATACACTGCTGGTGAGAATGTCATATGGTACAACCACTTTGGAAATCTATATGGCTTTATCTTAAACAGTTAGAAATAGAACTACCATACAACCCAGAAATCCCACTCCTCGGAATGTACCCTAGAGAAACAAGAGCCTTCACACAAACAGATATATGCACACCCATGTTTCTTGCAGCTCTGTTTACAATAGCAAAAAGCTGGAAGCAACCAAGGTGTCCATCAACGGATGAATGGGTAAATATATTCACCCAATGGAATACTACGCATCGATAAAGAACAGTGACGAATCTGTGAAACATTTCATAACATGGAGGAACCTGGAAGGCATTATGCTGAGCGAAATTAGTCAGAGGCAAAAGGACAAATATTGTATAAGACCACTATTATAAGGTCTTGAGAAATAGTAGAAACTGAGAAGAACACATACTTTTGTGGTTACGGGGGGGGGAGGGAGGGAGGGTGGGAGAGGGTTTTTTACTGATTAGTTAGTAGATACGAACTGCTTTAGGTGAAGGGAAGAACAATACTCAATACATGGAAGGTCAGCTCAACTGGACTGGACCAAAAGCAGTTTCCGGGATAAACTGAATGCTTCAAAGGTCAGCGGAGTAAGGGCAGGGGCTTGGGGACCATGGTTTAAGGGGACTTCTAGGTCAATCGGCATAATAAACTCTATTATGAAAACATTCTGCATCCCACTTTGAAATGTGGCATCTGGGGTCTTAAATGCTAACAAGCGGCCATCTAAAATGCATCAATTGGTCTCAACCCACCTGGATCAAAGGAGAATGAAGAACACCAAGGGCACACGATAAATAAGAGCCCAAGAGACAGAAAGGGCCACATGAACCAGAGACCTACATCATCCTGAGACCAGAAGAACTAGTTGGTGCCCAGCCACAACCGATGACTGCCCTGACAGGGAGCACAACAGAGAACCCCTGAGGGAGCAGGAGATCAGTGGGATGCAGACCCCAAATTCTCACAAGAATACCATACTTAATGGTCTCACTGAGACTAGAGGAATCACAGGGGTCATGGTCCCCAAACTTTCTGTTGGCCCAGGACAGGAACCATTCCTGAAGACAACTCATCAGACATGAAAGGGACTGGACAGTGGGTAGGAGAGAGATGCTGATGAAGAGTTAGCTAATGATATCAGGTGGACAACTGAGACTGTGTTGGCATCTCCTGTCTGGAGTGGGGATGCGAGGATAGAGAGAGTTGGAAGCTGGCAAAATTGTCATGAAAGGAGAGACTGGAAGGGCTGACTCATTAGGGGGAGAGCAAGTGGGAGTACGGAGTAAGGTGTATATAAACTTATATGTGACAGTTTGACTTGATTTTTAAACGTTCACTTGAAGCTCAATAAAAGTTAATAAAAAGAAAAATTATACAGTGCTAACTGTATTCTAGGTAATGTTTTAAATATTACCTCACTGAGTCTTAATAACACCCTCTAGAGTAAAAAAAAAAAAAAAAAACTCATTGCAATCAAGTCAATTCCAACTCATAGTGACTCTATAGGACAGAGTAGAACTGCTCCAAGGAGCAGGTGGTAGATTCATACTGCCGACCTTTTGGTTAGCAGCCATACCTGGCCATAGCTCTTAACCACTCCACCTCCAGGGTTCCATAGTTAGTATAAATAGCCACATTTGCTGGTGTTGAAAATAAGGCTTAAAAAAGTTAATAACTTGCCCAAGTTCACAAAGCTAATATATTCTAGAGCAGGAGTTTAACAATGCTCTCCTCTAGTCTGCTTCTCCTGTAAAATGGTCTCTACACCTGACTGCACCATGGACAGACCTCATTTTTAATGATATAGTGAGGGAAGGGTATATCCTCAAAAACCACCTTCCACTAAAATTCATAATTATTAGAAATAAATATTAATCAGCTGGACTTCTGACTGTTGATGTCTCAATTTCTTCTGTTCGCTTGGCGTTTGACTATATGCTAATGAACAACAATAAAATTTTCTCATTGCCACTAATCAGCACTTCAATATACACTTTGTTAAGCAAAATTTGTATGAGTTTTATGGAATGATATGTTGAGTTACTTGTTGTCACAAATGGTTAAGTGCTTAACTACTAGTTGAAAGATTGGCAGTTGGAACACACCCAGAGGCACCTTGGAAGACAGGACTGATAATCTGCTTCCAAAAAGTCAGAGCCTTGAAAACCCTATGGCGCAGTTTCACTCTGCACAAATGTGGTCGCCATGAGTCAGAATTGACTTGACAGCAGGCACCTAACAACAACAAGAAAAACATTCTGAGTTCAGTAGAAGAGCATAATGAAAAATACCATTGCCTTCCCAGCAATTAATGAAACCTCACATATCTCTTAGAGCTACTGTTAAGGAATGAGCCACTCAACATGTTTGAGTTGAATTGTTGCTTAAACCAGATTACACCCCTCTTCAGAAAACTCCTATGTTCTTACTATGAACTATTAAGTCTATTAGCTACTAGTTTACATTTAAAAATCATGCCAAGCTTAAAAATAAGCCTCATCATCCCTAGTGTACAAATGAGAAAATCAATGCCAGGAGAAAAAAATTTTTCCACACTTAGACACCTTTTAGGTGTTGTGATCTAGGCATGAAGTCCTTTATATTTCCATTATACAATCCTGGCCATTGTTCACATGCTGTATTCTCCACAGTGAATTTATTCATGATGGCATGGGAGAATCCGACCTTCAAGTCTGATTTCATCCTTCTGAGAATCTTCAATCACAGCCCCGCCCACACCTTCCTCTTCTTTCTGGTCTTGGGCATCTTCACAGTGGCCTTCATGGGAAATACTGCCATGGCTTTCCTTATCTACTGGACTCCCATCTCCACACCCCCATGTACTTCCTCCTCAGCCAACTCTATCTCATGGACCTCGTGGTTATCTGTACCACAGTACCTAAGATGGCCCTCAACTACTTGTCTGGCAGGAAATCCATCTCTGTGGCAGGTTGTGGAACCCAGATATTTTTCTATGTGTCCCTGCTTGGGGCTGAATGTTTCCTGTTGGCTGTCATGGCCTATGACCACTATGTTGTCATTTGTCAGCCATTAAGATACCTAATTCTCATGAGCCAGAAAATCTGTGGTCTCATGGCTGCCTCTTCCTGGATTCTTGGCTCTTTTGATGGTATAATTGAAGTTGCAGATGCCTCGTCTTTCCCATATTGTGGTGCCTGGGAAATACCCCACTTCTTCTGTGATGTTCCTGCCCTACTCACTCTTTCATGCACTGACACCTCAACATTTGAAAGGATAATATTTATCTGCTTCTCTTCCCCGTAGCAGTCATCATTGCTTCCTATACTTGTGTCCTTCTGGCTTTCATTAGCATAGAATCTGGTGAGGGTCATCACAAGGCTTTCACTAAATGTTCCTCCCACCTAATGATGGTGGGGATATACTACGGAGCAGCCATGTTTATGTACATGTGACCCACTTCAGATTGTTCCCCCACTCAGGACAAGATGGTATCAGCCTTCTATACCATTCTCACTCCTATGTTGAACCCCCTCATCTATAGCCTCTGCAACAAAGAAGTAAACAGAACATTCAAGAAGGTATTAAGGAAGGGAAAATCTGGAGAGGAAGTTGCTTAATTATGCTTTTCTCCACATTTTTGATTTATGCCTAAATTTATGTATTCAACAAATACAATTTAGCACACAGTATTTACCCATCTTTGTAATAAAAGACTTATAGGCAGACACATTATTTGAAAATAAAAATTGTTTGCATCCTAGTTTATTCATATATTTCCTATTTTTGTTATGGCAAATTCAAGTTATGAATACAAGTAAATCTTCATTACAAGAGGAAATGCACAACTGTATACTTTGGTTTACATAATTCAGTTAACAAGTGAGAGGTGTTTGCCCATCATAAGATCACAGAATTTGATTGCGCTGGTTGAAATTCTGTATTTTTTACTATGGAGTTGCCATGAGTCGGAAAAGACACCACAGCAACCGGTTTGATATGGTTTTGTCTCTTAACATATAGTAGATTTAACCACGGCTAAACAGATTTCTGAAGGAGCCTTGCCGGTGAAATTGTTAAGAGTTAGCAGTTCAAACTCGTGAAGATGCTCTGCTGGAGAAAGGCCTGGCAATCTTTTCCCATAAAGATTAAAGCTTAGAAAACACTGCGAGGCAGTTCTACTCTGTCTCATGAGGTTACTATGAGTCGGAATCAACTTATACCACCCAAAAACAACAATAAACAGAATTCTACTAAGTCTTATGTCATACTTTGAACTGATCCCTTTGCTATGATAAACAAATAAGCTAATTATCTACAAAATTATAGATGTTCTTGTAATATCATAATAAAAGTCAATGTAACTTAACCAGATGGAGAAAAGAGAGGTATTAGATTAGAGGAAAGTATAATGAGCTTGTCTTATACGAACACTATCTTTTTTTAGGATGGAGGATTGGCAAGCCCCATTTATGTTCTTGCTTCACAGACATCAGTCACATATGTGGAAATTGAAATGTGAATTTGACTCCCCCAAGTCTGAACTTCCGTCATTAGATATCCTGATCTTTAAATGAATCATGTATTTCAACAGTATGGAAAAATTCTTAATAGAGACATCTAGGTTTTCTGAAATCTGTACATTTTCCATAAATTACATGTGTGTCATCTCAACGGGCATTGTAGAGATGATATTTAAATGAATTTTAGTGGAATTCTGGAGATTCTGTATTTTTATGAGGAAAATCACTATATTCTAATTTCAGTATTAACTCTTCTGTTAAAACTCCGTTGTTACATCCCCACTGTATTAGTTGTCTGTTACTATTAAAAAATTACCACAGCTTAAAGTAGCAATCATTTATGATCTCACAGCTTCAGTGTGTTAGAAGTCTAGGAAGAGCTTAGCAGGGTCTTCTGTTTAGCTTCTCACATGACTATAATTTAGGTGTTAGCTGGGGCTACAGTTTTATCTGAGGCTTGGTGTCATCTTCCAAACTCACATCGTTGTTGAAAGAATTTCTTTCTTTACAGCTGTAGAACTCATGGCATCTTGCTTCCTCAAGGCTAGAGAGGCCTAAGTCTTTTTTTTTTTTTTTTAAAGAGCTTCCAGCTAGTTAAAACTAGCCCACTCAGGGTAATTTCTGTTTTGATTATGAAATAAATTATCAGTAAATCAACCTATCTGGGAGATAAATCTGCAAAATCATCATGGGAGTAACACCAGGGGATGGAGATCATAAAGGTCATCTTAGAATTCTGCTGACCACACTCACCGAGAAAGCTTCAAGATGCATATCCATTAAACACAACAAAATGCAATCACCTGTAACATGGATTAACCTAAAAATCATTATTCTGAGTGAAATAAGTCATTCACAAAAGATAAATATTTTATGATCCCACCTATATACAATAGGCAGATATATAGAGACCAAAGCATATGCATGAGGGGCGCTGGGTTTCTGTTAAATGCGGTGGAAAAATTAGAAGTGACAATAGTTGTGCAGCATGATGAACACTTTCAGTCACTGACGTGTATACACAGAAATTTTGATTTGCCAAATGTTTTATATGTATATATATATATATATAATCACAATAAAAATGCAATTCAAATAACTTATCTTGAAGAGTATATGAGAAAACATTAATAATGTTCAAATTATTGCCTGGCTTAAGTCACCTTTTTGAAGAATTTCAATAAATTTTGTGACAGTTCTGTTTAACGGATCAGCATATAATACACGGAATTTGATTACACTGTTCTAATTTGCCCATGGCTCGTCTATTGTGTACACAAATATAACATCCAACATAGTGAAGAGGATAGGTATATCATGCTGATTCTGTAAACAAAAAAAGATGATTGCTTAACCCCATATTCTCCATTTTCAGCTCTACAAGAGGACTAAAATAAAACTGACCCTCAAGGATACTTTCCCCAGACAGAGCACAAATGGCTGAGTTCAATGAAATAATATTTGTAATGTTCTTTTTTTGTTACATTTTGTTTTTTACTTTATTAAAAACGACTCTACCCTTGAACCAAAATTTCTTCTTCCTATTATTGTTTCAAAAATTTTTTGTAGAAAGTTGGCTTAATTATAGGCTACACAAGTGATTTTCACACTTGGATCAAAGGAAATAAACATAGCAATAGATTCTGTATTATCTTATGTACGAGCCCTGTTGGGATTAAGGGGGTAAGAGCTCAGCTGCTAACCAAAAAGTTGTCATTTAAAATCCACCAGCCGCTCCTTGGAAACTATAAGGGGCAGTTCTACTCTGTTCTATATTGTCACTGAGTCAGAGTTGACCTCACGGCAGTAGGTTGTTTTTGTGGTATTACCTAAATAAATATTACTACCTAGGCTTTTAGGCTGTTGGTGTTGTTAGATGCTGTCAAGCCAATTCTGATTTATGGTGACCTCATGCGTGGAGCATAGAATTAATCAATAAGGTTTTCAAGGCTGTGACGTTTCAGATGCCGATTGTCAGACATCTCTGTGATGCCTCTGTGTGGGTTCAAAGAGCCAAACTTCTGGCTAGTAGTCCAGAGCTTAACCATTTGTATCACCGAGGACCTCTATGCCTAGGCAGGAAAGAATATTTCTCTGTGTGTATTGAAATATAATTATAAGAAATGTGATTGACTGATAATCCCACTAAAAATTTGTGGACTGTGAAAATTTTCATGAAACGGGCATCTGTGACTCTCCACCATCTACTTACTTCTTAGAAGTATTAGGACGATTTACCCTTACTAAGTCCTTTCAGTGGTAAGAGAAACCAGTTATCAGTTTATGTTTGGAAGTAACATGGTATTGGTCTTAAAAGCCATTTACACAGGCTGTACATATACTCTTATTTCTGGATATTTAACACAATTTCCTTGATTGTATATGAGTTGGACCCTAGTCAATAGCCATCTAGAGATATTTATCTAGCTGAACTTACTCTTGGGCCACTGGCTAATGTTTACTTTTAAGAATTTAAGGTTGTTTATTGCATTTTTAAGGTCCCTGGTTGCACAGCTTCTTTCTCTCAGGGTAGCTATGTTACTGAAAAGTATAAAGAATCTCAGCTGACCATCTAAAAAATGGGTAATAACTGTGCTTTATATTGTTGCATAGCATTAGGTACCTTATATTTGAAATGTGTAAAGCCATGCCTGCCTCATGGCATGTCTTCTGTAAAACAGTGATGACTTTAGTTTTTAGGTTGAGGAAATCACTTTTAAGGTTGAGAAAATCAATCCCTACTTCCAATGAAAGCCCAAGAGTGGAATTATTACAGTGCTAGAAGTCATATGCTGATGATAAATACTGACAAGTATATTTCATCTCCATATAAATAAGGGAAACTCTGGTGGTATAGTGGTTAAGAGCTATAGCTGCTAACCAGATGCTCTTTGGAAACGTTATGGGGCATTTTACTCTGTCCTATAGGGTCGCTATGAGTCAGAATCAACTTAATGGCAATAGGTTTTATATAAATAAGACCTAAGGCTTCAAAACTCTTAAAATAAATAATGAACACTGACAGAATTTTTAGTGATAAATTAGTTAAAAAAAAAACCCTCATTAAATTATGAATGGAGAAGTTTATGAAGGATGGAGCATCCCCTCCCAGAATGTTTAGTTTTAAAAGGAGAATTGATACAAGCAGTTACTAACAATACATTAGAAAGTGTGTTTAATTTTCATAAGAGAATCGTACAAAAATGATATAGAAATATAGAAAAAGGAAGATAAAATCTGAAATCACCATGAATGAGTAAATAAAAAAGACCATATATTACCTAGATCATAAACAGGCAGAGAATTAGTGTATTTGTGGAAGAAGGTTAAACTTAATTTCAAAAAATTAAATAATAATGTGATTATGGGGATTGGGAGGCCTGTGGTACAGTAGTTAAGCATTCAGCTGCTAACCAAAAGGTCGGCAGTTCAAAGCCATCAGTCACTTCTTGGAAACTCTATGGAAACTCTTGGAAACTGTCCTATAAAGTTCTTCTGAATCAAAATTGACTAGATGGCTATGGGTTTGTATGTTGGAAGTGATATGAGAAAAAACTCAGAAAAAGGATTTGGAAGCAATTAGGAACTGATTATTTAAGGACATAGATGAGAGAAGAAATAAATGGTACACTAAAAAAGTATTGTTTAATGCAAACAGAGACAGTAAAGGAACACAGAAAAAATGTTATGAGACATGTAAAAATTAAAAAACAAAATGGCAGAAGTAAATTCAACCAGATCAAGCATTACATTAAATGTGAATGGACTACACACCTAAATTAAAAGGTAGAGACTATCAAAATGGATAAAAACACAAAATAACAACCCTGTGCTATCTATAAGAGACAAATTGACACTCAAAGAACCAAATAGACTGAAACAAAAATTACGGGAAAACACAACCCCGATAAAAAATCCCAGCAAGTTATTTTATGAACGTAGGTAAACATATTCTAAAGATTATATGAAAAGTAAAACCAGAATAGCTAATACAATATTAAACAAGAATGAAGTGGGAGGACTGACAACACTCAAAGACTTATGATAAAGCTTCAGTGATCAAGACAGTGAGATATTGTAAAAGAATACACAAATAGATCAATAGAATTGAAGATACAGCTCAGAAATACTCCCATAAAAATATAATCTACTGATCTTTGAAAATGGAGAAAAGGAATTTCAAAGGATAAAAAATAGTATATTCAGCTAATGGTGATGAAACAACTGGACATGCAAAAAAATGAATCTAGATACATAGCTTACATATTTCACAAAAATTAACTCAAAATGTGTCACATATCTAAATGTTCAACACAAAACTATGTAAATTCTAAAAGATATCGTAGGAGAAAATCTAGGTCACCTTGGGTTTGGCAATGAATTTTAGATACAACAGCAAAAGCATGATCCATGAAACAGACAACAAATTTGTTAAATTGGACTTTATTAAAATTAAAAATTTGTGCTCTGTGGAATATACCACTAAGAGAATAAAAACATGAGCTACAGATTCAAGAAAAAACAGATCTGATGAACGACCTGCATCAAAAATATACAAAGATCTATTAACACTCAACAATAAGAAATTAAAAAAAAAAAAAACCTCAATTAAAAAATGGGTAAAAGGTCTGAACAGACATCTCCCTGAACAAAATATATCACACGGTATATGAAAAGATGCTCAAAATCATATGGTATTTAAAAAAAAAAAAAAACTCCTTGCTGTCAAGTTGATGCTATTTACCAGGAGCAAAACAGTAAGATGACAACCAAAAGCTCAGAGAAGAAACAAGTGTACATGAGTCACAAAACTCATGTACCCTGAAACCAAAAGGACTAGATTGTGCCCGGCTACAACCACCACCACCACTGATCGTTCTGAACAAGGTCAGAATAGATGGTACTGGATAAAATGAGAGAAAAATGTCAAGTAGAACTCAAATTAAAAAAAAAAAAAAGCCAGGCAAATTGGAACAGTAGAGAACAGAGGACTCCTTGAGACTATTGCCCTCAGACACTTTTTAAATCTAGCACTAAGCCTATCCCCTGAGATCACCTTTTAGAGAAATAGGAGTAGCACACAAAATGAAGAATGTTACACCTAAGATCAGTGTTCCACTTAAAACCATCTGTATAAGACCCAAAGGCCAACAATAAGTCAAAAACAAAGATGAGAAGATAAGGAGGTAGGGAAACTATAGTACCGGAAATGGAATAAACAGAATACAAAGGGAATGTTGACACATTGTGATAAATGTAACTAAAGTCACTGAAAAATCTGTGCAGAAATTGTCCAATGGGAACCTAACTTGTTGTGTAAACTTTCATGAAAAACTCAATAAAATATTATTTAAAAAAAAAAAGATGTTAAAAAAATTCCTACTTACTGAGATCGGACTCAGATACTCTTTGTATAAATCATATTGAATTTACTTTCACCAATTGTACCAAAGGAGTCAATGCAATCAAGTCAACAAATCAGAGAGAGAAGCAATTTTCACCATGACAGAGTCAGCTGCAATTTTCTGAACTTCACAAGCATCACCACGCTGTCCCAGAGTTGCAGTCGACAGCATGGACATGTGAATGGGATGCCTGACCTTCCATAGGCACAGCAGGCTTTCTTGTGGTTGATTGTCCTATGCGCCAGGCTGGAGCAACCCAAACATGAGGTGGTCTGCTCTCAGAGTCATAAAATAAGCTATGTACACCCAAGGTACACTGTAATACTGTCTAGCATGGTAAGATCCCTGGGAACCCCAAAGTGACAGTCTGGTCCATGCATATTTCTAAATACTTTGCTGCAAAAACAAAAAGAGGTCATCATTAAGATGCTTTGGGAGTCATGCTATTTGGCCCTTTGAATTTGTGTAATTAATCCCGAATCTTATAAGACATCCTCTTGATCTCACTTTTAGTAGTTTTGGCTCTAATTTATAGTTTTACATCCTTCTCATATGCATAAGGAATATAAGAACAAAATTCACCTCACTGCAATTCACTACATAAATTTGAGTTATGCAATGAGGATAAAATGTAGTATCAACGAGAGTATCTACTCTATGCCTTATAATCCCCCACGGGTCCATCAGTTTGTCGTATTGTGGGGGCTTGCGTGTTGCTGTGATGCTGGAAGCTATGCCACTGGTATTCAGATATCAGCAGGGTCACCCACGGAGGACAGGTTTCAGCTGAGCTTCCAGACTAAGAAGGACTAGGAAGAAGGACCAGGCAGTCTACTTCTGAAAAGCATTAGCCAGTGAAAACCTTGTGAATAGCAGCAGAACATTGTCTGATATAGTGCTGGAAGATGAGCCCCCCAGGTTGGAAGGGCTTCAAAAGATGACTGGGGAAGAGCTACCGCGTGAAATAGAGTCAACCTTAATGACGTGGTGGAGTAAAGCTTTCGGAACCTTCATTTGCTGATGTGTCATGACTCAAAATGAGAAGAAACAGCTGCAAAAGTCCATTAATAATTGGAGCCTGGGATGCACAAAGTATGAACTAGGAAAATTGGAAATCATCAAAAATGAAACGGAGCACATAAACATCAATATCCTAGGCATTAGTGAACTGAAATGGACTGGTATTGGCCATTTTGAATCAGACAATCATATAGCCTACTATGCTGGGAATGACAACCTGAAGAGGAATGGTGTTGCATTCGTTGTCAAAAAGAACATTTCAAGATCTATGCTGAAGTCCAATGCTGTCAGTGATAGGATAATATCCATACTCCTACAATGAAGACCAGTCAATAAGACTATTGTTCAAATTTAGGCACCAATCACTAGGGCCAAAGATGAAGAATCCAGATGAAGAATAGTAGATTTTTATCAGCTGCTGCAGTCTGAAACTGATCAAACATGCAATCAAGATGCATTGATAATTACTGGTGATTGGAATGTGAAAGATGGAAACAAAGCTATTGTTTCTATCACCATGGCCGTGTTTTCCAACTTCCCATCCTTCTTCTTTTTTTCCAATTTCACATTCCAATCACCAGTAATTATCAATGAATCTAGATCGTGCATTTGATCAATTTCAGACTGCAGCAGCTGATAAAAATCTTCTATTTCTTCATCTTTGGCATTAGCGGTTGGTGTGTAAATTTGAATAATAGTCACACTAACTGATCTTCCCTGTAGGTGTATGGATAGTATCCTGTCAGTGACAGTGTTGTACTTCAGGATAGGTCTTTAAATGTGCTTTTTTACTAAGAATGCAGTATATTCGTCTTCAAGTTGTCATCCCTGGCATAGTAGACCATATGACTGTCTAATTAAAAATGGCCAGTCCCAGTTCATTTCAGCTCACTAATGCCTAGGGTATCAATGTTCACGTGTTACATTTCAATTTTTTTCAGTTCTTTTTTTTTTTTTTTTTTTAGTTTTTATTGTGCTTTAAGTGAAAGTTTGCAAATCAAGTCAGTCTCTCACACAGAAACTTATATACACTTCGCTACATACTCCCAGTTGCTCTCCCCCAATGAGATAGAAAACTCCCTCCCTCCACTCTCTCTTTTCATGTCCATTGCATCAGCTTCTAACCCCCTCTACTCTCTCATCTCCCCCTCCAGACAAGGCACGGCAACATAGTCTCAAGTGCCCACCTGATACAAGAAGCTCACTTGTCTCCAGCATCCCTCTCCATCCCATTGTCCAGTCCAATCCTTGTGTGAAGAGTTGGCTTTGGGAATGTTTTCTATCCTGGGCCAACAGAAGGTCTGGGGGCCATGACCACCGGGGTCCTTCTACTCTCAGTCAAGATATTAAGTCTGGTCTTTCTACGAGAATTTGGGGTCTGCATTCCACTGCTCTCCAGCTCCCTCAGGGGTTTTCTGTTGTGTTCCCTGTCAGGGAAGTCATCAGTTGTAGCCGGGCACCCTCTAGTTCTTCTGGTCTCAGGCTGATGTAGTCTCAGGTTTATGTGGCCTTTTCTGTTTCTTGGTCTCGTAATTACCTTGTGTCCTTGGAATTCTTCATTCTCTTTTGGTCCAGGTGGGTTGAGACCAACTGATGCATCTTAGATGGTCTCTTGCTAGCGTTTTAAACCCCAGAAGCCACTCTCCAAAGTTGGATGCAGAATGTTTTCTTAATAAGTTTTATTATGCCAATTCACTTAGATATCCCCTGAAACCATGGTCCCCAAACCCCCGCCCCTGCTATGCTGGCCTTTGAAGCATTCAGTTTATTCAGGAAACTTCTTTGCTTTGATTTAATCCAGTTGTGCTAACCTCGCCTGTATTGCGTGTTGTCTTTCACATCACCTAAAATAGTTCTGATCTACTTAAACTTCGTTTCTGATGACTTCCAATTTTTCAGATTCATACTTCATACATTTCATACCCTTATTATTAATGGATCTTGCAGCCATTTTTTCTCATTTTGAGTCCTGCCACCTTAGCAAATGGAGGTCCCAAAAGCTTGACTCCATCCACATCATTAATGTCAACACTATTTTGAGGAGGCAGCTCTTCCCCAGTCATATTTTGAGTACCTTTCAACCTGAGTGGCTCATCTTCAAGGACTATACCAATGTTCCATTGCTATTTGTAAGGTTTCACCGGCCAGTTTTGTTTTTTTTTTTTCAGAAATTGACTGCCAGGTCCTTCTCCCTAGTCTGTCTTAGTTTAGAAGCTCTGCTGAAACTAGTCCATCATGGGTAACCCTGCTGGTATTTGAAATACTGGTGGCATAACTTCAACATCATAGCAACACAGAAGTCACCGCAATATGACAAACTGAGACATTTGAAACACTAACAACCGAGCACCAGACGAGTTGTGGGATGATATCAAGGACATTATACACGAAGAAAGAAAAAGGTTATTAGAAAGATAGGAAAGAAAAGACCTAAATGAATGTCAGAAGAGATCTCAAAAATGCTTTTGAACATAGAGTAGCTGAAGTGAATGGAAGAAATACTGAAGTAAAAAAGCTGAACAGAAGATTTCAAGAGGCTGCTCAAGAAGAAAAAGTAAAGCATTATAATGAAATGTACAAAGACCCGGCATTAGAAAACCAAAAGGGAAGAACGCACTCAGTATTTCTCAAGCTGAAAGAACTGAAGAAAACATTTAAGCCTCAAGTTACAATTTTGAAGGATTCTATGGGGAAAATATTAAACAACACAGGAAGCATCAAAAGAAGAGGGAAGGAATACACAGAGTCACTGTACCAAAAATAATTTGTCGACATTCAACCATTAAGGAGGTAGCTGATGACCAAGAAATGATGGTACTGAAGGAAGAAGTCCAAGCTGCACTGAAGGCAATGGCAAAATATAAGCCTTCAGGAATAGAGAGAAAACCAATTCAGATGTTTCAACACATGGATTCAGGCCTGGAGATGCTCACTTTTCTACAGCAAGAAATTTGGAAAAGAGCTACCTGACCAATTGACTGGAAGAGACTCATATTTGTGCCTATTCCAAAGAAAGATGATCCAACAGAATGCAGAAATTATCAAAAATAATTATCATTAATATCACACCCAAGTAAAATTTTTCTGAAAATTAGGTGTAGCAGTATATTGACAGGGAACTGCCAGACATTCAAGCTGGATTCAGGACAGGATAGGAATGACAGATAGTATTGCTAATATTAGATGAATCTTGCCTGAAAGAAGAGAATACCAGAGAGGTGTTTATCTGTGTTTTATTGACTTCGCCAAGGCATTCAACAGTGTGGATCACAACGAATTACAGATAACATTGCAACGAATGGGAAATCCAGAACATTTCATTATGCTCATGGGGAACCTGTAAATAGACCAAGAGAGGGTTGTTTGAACAGAACATGAGGATAATGTATGGTCTAAAATCAGGAAAGATGTGTATCAGGGTTCTATCCATTCACGATACTTATTTAACCTGTGTGTTGAGCAAATAATCTGAGAAGCTGGATTACATGAAGAATGTGACTTCAGAATTGGAGGAATACCCATTAACAAACTGAGATATGCAGATGGCACAACCTTGCTTGTTGAAAGTGAAGAGGACTTGAAGCACTTAGTGATGAATGTCAAAGACTACAACCTTTAGTATGGATTACCCCTCACCCAAAAGAAAACAAAAATCCTCATAAGTGGACCAATAAGCAATATCATGAAAAACGCAGAAAATATTGAAATTGTCAAGGATTTCATTGTACTTGGATCCCCAACCAACACACATGAAAGGAAACAGCTTTCAAAATTCCTCAGCATAATAAAGGGCATTTATACAAAGCCAATAGTCAACATCATCCTAAATGGAAAGTGCCCGAAAGCATTCCCCTTGAGATCGGGAATCAGACAAGGATGCCGTTTTTCACCACTCTTATTCAACATTGTGCTACAGGTCCTAGCCAGAGCAATTAGGCTAGATAAAAAAAAAAAAGGGGGCATTCAGATTGGCACGGAAGAAGTAAAATTATCTCCATTTGTAGATGACATGATCTTATACACAGAACAACATAAGGAATCCTCAAGAAAACTACTGAAATTAATAGAAGAGTTCAGCAGAGTATTGGAATACAAGATAAACATACAAAAATCAGTGGGATTCTTCTACACCAACAAAAAGATCATCGAAGAGGAAATAAAAAAATCAATACCATTTACAGTAGCCCTGAAGAAGATAAAATACTAAGGAATAAATCTTACCAAAGATGTAAAAGACTTCTACAAAGAAAACTAGAAAACACTTCTGCAAGAAACCAAGAGACACAAGTGGAAAACCATACCTTGCTCACGGATAGGAAGACTTAACATTAAAAGGTCTATTCTACCAAAAGCTACCTATAGATTTAATGCAATTCCGATAAAAATTCCAACAACATTTTTTAATGAGAGGGAGAAACAAATCCCCAAATTCATATGGAATGGAAAGAAGAACAAAGTGGGAGGCCTTACTCTACCTGATTTTAGAACCTATTTTACTGCCACAGTAGTCAAAACAGCCTGGTACTGGTACAACAACAGATACATGGACCAGGGGAACGGAATTGAGAATCCAGACATAAATCCATCCACATATGAGCAGTTGATATTTGACAAAGGCCCCAGAACAGTTAAATGGGGAAAAGACAGTCCTTTTAACAAATGGTGCTGGCATAACTGGATATCCATCTGCAAAAAAGTAAAACAAGGGGAAGGAGGCCAAGATGGCTGACTAGGTAGATGCTACCTCGGATCCCTCTTGCAACAAAGACTCGGAAAAACAAGTGAATCGATCACATACATGACAATCTATGAACCCTGAACAACAAACACAGATTTAAAGAGTTGACCTGAGTGACAGAGACGGAGAACGAACAACTACGGAGAAGCAGTGACTGTTTTCGGAGCCTGGAGCCAGCGTCCCAGTCAGGTAACCTTGGCGCCAGGCTTAGGACTGGGCCCAGGGGAGCTGAACACAACATCCTGTGATGGCGCAAACACAGGGCACAGTCCTACCCCCTGAACTGACCCCGGGAGGGGGCCCAGGCAGTCCGCGCTGGCGGCACGGCCACGCAGCTGGCGGGAGGAGAAGTCTCCTGGAGGCAGTGACTGGTTTTGGAGCCGGAAGTGCAGCGTCCCAGCCGGGGAACCTTGGCGCCGGGCTTTGGACTAGGCACAGGGAGGCTGAGCATGGCATCCTGTCACGGTGCAAACACGGGGCGCTACCCTACCCCCCGAGCTGACCCCGAGAGGGGGCCCAGCCGGTCCACGCGGGTGGGGAGAGGAGAAGTCCCCGGGAGGCAGCGACTGATTTTGGAGCTGGGAGTGCAGCATCCCAGCCCCGGAACCTTGACGCTGGGGTTTGGACTGGCAGCGGAAAAACTGACCACGGCTGCTGCGATCTGACCCTCGGAGGCAATCTCTACACAGCCAGCACACATAGGCGACACACCTCTCAGAAATCTCAGATAAAATAGTCATCCCAAACAAGATAAGCAACTTTGGCTATATTCCAGGGTGCTACTGTCTCCTGTTTTTCTGAAGCCTCCCTCCCCTTCCCAGGCGGCTTCATTAACATTGGAATTTCCTGAGCCAGAGGGAGAACGGCTCCGGCTACGCGGCTTTCCTTTTCCCTTTTTTTTTTTTTGGTCTTTTCCTAACCCATTCTTCCGGCCTGAGAGAAGCAACCACAAAAAACCCAGGGACCAAAAATCCTTCCCTAATTGGACTAAAAACACATAACCAGCTCCAGCCAAGCATATATGATCCATATCTCGGGCTTTCATCCCTACAGGGAAAAACGTGGCTGTTATAATGCAAAGGCATTTCAGATATGGATCTGACAGCATTTTTTTTTTAGCAGATTTACTGGAAAAACAAGTTTCCCAGGTCTGATATCTCTGCTTATTCAACAGAGCCCTCACTGACCCACAACAGGGAACTGAGGGCTGAAGCTCCCCCCAGACCACCTAGCCTCTTGCCTTAGGGGTCTAAGGAGAGTGACACCTACCAATCTGTAGAGGTACTTGCATTGGGGGCCTAAGATACAGCTCCAGAGCTCTCCCATCAAGGTGCTTTATGAATAGAGACACACCTACCTCACTGACACTTGGGGGAAGCCTGTCAGCATCCTGCCCCCTGCCCCGGAGTGTGAACCCCAGCTGCTAATTGAATCTGGTGCACACAACTATCACCACTACTTCTCAAGGTGGATAGGTGTTAGGGTGCAGCACACACTTCATGACCCAAAATCAGATTCTACTCAAGAATAGTGAATAGACTCAGGCATATATATCTGGCAACAGCCCAAACCAGCTGGTAATAGGCCATAAGTAAGTCAAAGGCTACAACAATCAAGACAGCACAATCTAGTAGCCCATCCACGTATATTTAAAGAAAACAAAACAAGATAAGACTCAGTGAGCAAATATAGAATAAATCACTACAATATCTTAGTGATGGCTTGGAGACAGCAGTCAATATCAAACCACATAAAGAAGCAGACCATGACAGCTTCTACAAACCCCCAAACAAAACAATCAAAATCTTTCCCAAATGAAGATACAATCCTGGAATTATCAGATATAGAATATAAAAAACTAGTTTACAGAATGCTTCAAGACATCAGGGATGACCTCAGAAATGAAATAAGGCAACCTGAAGAAAAAGCCAAGGAACACACGGATAAAACAGTTGAAGAACTCAAAAAAATTATTCAAGAACATAGTGGAAAAATTAATAAGTTCGAAGAATCCATAGAGGGAAAGCATGCAGAAATCCAAAAGATTAACAATAAAATTACAGAATTAGACAACGCAATAGGAAGTCAGAGGAGCAGAATCGAGCAATTAGAATGCAGACTGGGACATCTGGAGGACCAGGGAATTAACACCAACATAGCTGAAAAAAAATCAGATAAAAGAATTAAAAAAAATGAAGAAACCCTAAGAATCATGTGGGACTCTATCAAGAAGGATAACTTGCGTGTGATTGGAGTCCCAGAACAGGGAGGGAGGACAGAAAACACAGAGAGAATAGTTGAAGATCTGCTGACAGAAAACTTCCCTGACATCATGAAAGACGAAAGGATATCTATCCAAGATGCTCACCGAACCCCATTTAAGATTGATCCAAAAAGAAAAACACCAAGACATATTATCATCAAACTTACCAAAACCAAAGATAAACAGAAAATTTGAAAAGCAGCCAGGGAGAAAAGAAAGGTCTCCTTCAAGGGAAAATCAATAAGAATAAGTTCAGACCAGTCAGCAGAAACCATGCAGGCAAGAAGGCAATGGGATGACATATATAGAGCACTGAAGGAGAAAAACTGCCAGCCAAGGATCATATGTACAGCAAAACTCTCTCTGAAATATGAAGGTGAAATTAAGATATTTACAGAAAAACACAAGCTTAGAGAATTTGAAAAAACCAAACCAAAGCTACAGGAAACACTAAAAGAAATTCTTTGGTCAGAAAACCAATAATATCAGATACCAGCACAACACAAGGTCACAGAACAGAACATACCGATATCAAATCAAATAGGGAAATCACAAAAACAAATTAAGATTAATTTTAAAAAACTGCTCAAAACAGGGAATCATTGAAGTCAATATGTAAAAGATCACAGTAATCAAAAAGAGGGACTAAATACAGGTGGCATAGAACTGCCATATGGAGAGGGATACAAGGCAATATAGGACAATACAAGTTAGGTTTTTACTTAGAAAAATAGGGGTAAATATTAAGGTAACCACAAAGAGGTATAACAACTCCATAACTCAAAATAAAAACCAAGAAAAACGTAACGACTCAGCAAACATAAAGTCAAATACTATGAAAATGAGGATCTCACAATTTACAAAGAAAAACATCTCAGCACAAAAAAGTAAGTGGAAAAATGAAATTGTCAACTACACACATAAAAAGGTATCAAAATGACAACACTAAACACATACTTATCTGTAATTACGCTGATTGTAAATGGACTAAATTCACCAATAAGAGACAGAGAGTCTCAGACTGAATAAAGAAACACAATCCGTCTATATGCTGCCTACAAGAGACACACCTTAGACTTAGAGACACAAACTAAAACTCAAAGGATGGAAAAAAATATATCAAGCAAACAATAAGAAAAAAGAAGAGGAGTAGCAATATTAATTTCTGACAAAATAGACTTTAAACTTAAATCCACCACAAAGGATAAAAAAGGACACTACACAATGATGAAAGGGACAATTGAGCAGGAAGATATAACCATTTTAAATATTTATGCACCCAATGACAGGGCTGCAAGATACATAAATCAAATTTTAACAGAATTGAAAAGTGAGATAGACACCTCCACAATTATAGTAGGAGACTTCAACGCACCACTTTCGGAGAAAGACAGGACATCCAGTAAGAAGGTCAATAGAGACACGGAAGACCTAATTACAACCGTCAACCAACTTGACCTCATTGACTTATACAGAACTCTCCACCCAACTGCTTCAAAATATACTTTTTTTTCTAGCACACATGGAACGTTCTCTAGAATACACCACATATTAGGTCATAAAACAAACCTTTCCAGAATTCAAAACATCGAAATATTACAAAGCATCTTCTCAGACCACAAGGCCATAAAAGTGGAAATCAATAACAGAAAAATCAGGGAAAAGAAATCAAATACTTGGAAACTGAACAATACCCTCCTGAAAAAAGACTGGGTTATAGAAGACATTAAGGAGAGAATAAGGAAATTCATAGAATGCAACGAGAATGGAAATACTTCCTATCAAAACCTCTGGGACACAGCAAAAGCAGTGCTCAGAGGCCAATTTATACCGATAAATGCACACATACAAAAAGAAGAAAGAGCCAAAATCAGAGTACTGTCCCGACAACTTCAAAAATTAGAAAGTGAGCAACAAAAGAATCCATCAGGCACCAGAAGAAAACAAATAATAAAAATTAGAGCTGAACTAAATGAATTAGAGAACAGAAAAACAATTGAAAGAATTAACAAAGCCAAAAGCTGGTTCTTTGAAAAAAATAACAAAATTGATAAACCATTGGCCAGACTGACTAAAGAAATACAGGAAAGGAAACAAATAACCCGAATAAGAAACAAGAAGGGCCACATCACAACAGACCCAACTGAAATTAAAAGAATCATATCAGATTATTACGAAAAATTGTATTCTAACAAATTTGCAAATCTAGAAGAAATGGATGAATTCCTGGAAAAACACTACCTACCTAAACTAACACAACCAGAAGTAGAACAACTAAATAGACCCATAACAAAAAAAAGAGATTGAAATGGTAATCAAAAAACTCCCAATAAAAAAAAGCCCTGGCCCGGATGGCTATACTGCAGAGAGTTCTACCAAACTTTCAGAGAAGAGTTAACACCACTTCTAGTAAAGGTATTTCAAAGCATAGAAAATGACGGCATACTACCTAACTCATTCTATGAAGCCACCATCTCCCTGATACCAAAACCAGGTAAAGACATCACAAAAAAAGAAAATTACAGACCTATATCCCTCATGAACATAGATGCAAAAATCCTCAACAAAATTCTAGCCAATAGAATTCAACAACATAGCAAAAAATTAATCCACCATGACCAAGTGGGATTTATACCAGGTATGCAAGGCTGGTTTAATATTAGAAAAACCATTAATGTAATCCACCATATAAATAAAACAAAAGACAAAAACCACATGATCTTATCAATTGATGGAGAAAAGGCATTTGACAAAGCCCAACACCCATTTATGATAAAAACTCTCACCAAAATAGGAATTGAACGAAAATTCCTCAATATAATAAAGGGCATCTATGCAAAGCCAACAGACAACATCACTCTAAATGGAGAGAGCCTGAAAGCATTTCCCTTGAGAACGGGAACCAGACAAGGACGCCCTTTATCACCACTCTTATTCAACATTGTGCTAGAGGTCCTAGCCAGAGCAATTAGGCTAGACAAAGAAATAAAGGGCATCTGGATTGGCAAGGAAGAAGTAAAATTATCTCTATTTGCAGATGGCATGATCTTATACACAGAAAACCCTAAGGAATCCTCCAGAAAACTACTGAAACTAATAGAAGAGTTTGGCAGAGTCTCAGGTTATAAGATAAACATACAAAAATCACTTGGATTCCTCTACATCAACAAAAAGAACATCGAAGCTGAAATCACCAAATTAATACCATTCACAGTAGCCTCCAAGGAGATAAAATACTTAGGAATAAATCTTACCAAAGATGTAAAAGACCTATACAAAGAAAACTACAAAGCACTACTACAAGAAATTAAAAAGGACATACTTAAGTGGAAAAACATACCTTACTCATGGATAGGAAGACTTAACATAGTAAAAATGTCTATTCTACCAAAAGTCATCTATACATACAATGCACTTCTGATCCAAATTCCAATGTCATTTTTTAGTATCATGGAGAAACAAATCACCAACTTCATATGGAAGGGAAAGAAGCCCCGGATAAGCAAAGCATTACTGAAAAAGAAGAAGAAAGTGGGAGGCCTCACTCACTCTACCTGATTTCAGAACCTATTATACAGCCACAGTAGTCAAAACAGCCTGGTACTGGTACAACAGCAGACACATAGACCAGTGGAACAGAATTGAGGACCCAGATATAAATCCATCCACATATGAGCAGCTGATATTTGACAAAGGCCCAGTGTCAGTTAATTGGGGAAAATATAGTCTTTTTAACAAATGATGCTGGCATAACTGGATATCCATTTGCAAAAAAATGAAACAGGACCCATACCTCACACGAAGCACAAAAACTAACTCCAAGTGGATCAAAGACCTAAACATAAAGACTAAAACGATAAAGATCATGGGAAAAAAAATAGGGACAACCTAAGGAGCCCTAATACAAGGCATAAACAGAATACAAAACATTACCAAAAATGTTGAAAAGAAACCCGATAACTGGGAGCACCGAAAAATCAAACACCTATGCTCATCTAAAGACTTCACCAAAAGAGTAAAAAGACAACCTAGAGACTAGGAAAAAATTTTCAGCTATGACATCTCCGACCAGCGCCTGATCTCTAAAATCTATATGATTCTGTCAAAACTCAACCACAAAAAAACCAACAAACCAATCAAGAAGTGGGCAAAGGATATGAACACACACTTCACTAAAGAAGATATTCAGGCAGCTAACAGATGCATGAGAAAATGCTCTCGATCATTAGCCATTAGAGAAATGCAAATTAAAACCACGATGAGATTCCATCTCACTCCAACAAGGCTGGCATTAATCCAAAAAACACAAAAGAATAAATGTTGGAGAGCCTGCGGAGAGATTGGAACTCTTATACACTGATGATGAGAATGTCATATGGTACAACCACTTTGGAAATCTATCTGGCTTTATCTTAAACAGTTAGAAATAGAACTACCATACAGCCCAGAAACCCCACTCCTCGGAATATACCCTAGAGAAATAAGAGCCTTCACACAAACAGATATATGCACACCCATGTTTATTGCAGCTCTGTTTACAATAGCAAAAAGCTGGAAGCAACCAGGGTGTCCTTCAACGGATGAATGGTTAAATATATTCACACAATGGAATACTACGCATCGATAAAGAGCATTGACGAATCTGTGAAACATTTCATAACATGGAGGAACCTAGAAGGCATTATGCTGAGCGAAATTAGTCAGAGGCAAAAGGACATATATTGTATACGACCACTATTATAAGATCTTGAGAAATAGTATAAACTGAGAAGAGCACATACTTTTGTGGTTACGAGGCGGGGGGAGGGAGGGAGGGTGGGAAAGGGTGTTTTACTGATTAGTTAGTAGATAAGAACTGCTTTAGGTGAAGGGAAGGACAATGCTCAATATATGGAAGGTCAGCTCAAGTGGACTGGACCAAAAGCAAAGAAGTTTCCAGGATAAACTGAATGCTTCAAAGGTCAGCGGAGCAAGGGCGGGTGTTTGGGGATCATGGTTTAAGGGGACTTCTAAGTCAATTCGCAAAATAATTCTATTATGAAAACATTCTGCATCCCACTTTGAAATGTGGCGTCTGGGGTCTTAAATGCTAACAAGCGGCCATCTAAGATGCATCAATTGGTCTCAACCCACCTGGATCAAAGGAGAATGAAGAACTCCAAGGTCACATGATAACTAAGAGCCCAAGAGACAGAAAGGGCCACATGAACCAGAGACCTACATCATCCTGAGACCAGAAGAAGTAGATGGTGCCCGGCCACATCCGATGACTGCCCTGACAGGGAGCACAACAGAGAACCCCTGAGGGAGCAGGAGATCAGTGGGATGCAGACCCCAAATTCTCATAAAAAGACCATACTTAATGGTCTGACTGAGACTAGAGGAATCCCAGCGGTCATGGTCCCCAAACCTTCTGTTGGCACAGGACAGGAACCATTCCTGAAGACAACTCATCAGACATCAAAGGGACTGGACAGTGGGTAGGAGAGAGATGCTGATGAAGAGTGAGCTAATTATAACAGGTGGACACTTGAGACTGTGTTGGCATCTCCTGTCTGGAGGGGGGATGGGAGGATAGAGAGAGTTGGAAGCTGGCAAAATTGTCACAAAAGGAGAGACTGGAAGGGCTGACTCATTAGAGGGAGAGCAAGTGGGAGTACGGAGTACGGTGTATATAAACTTATATGTGACAATCTGACGATTTGTAAACGTTCACTTGAAGCTCAATAAAAGTTAATAAAATTAAAAAAAAAAAAAGTAAAAGAACACCCATACCTCACTCCATGCCCCAAAACGAGCTCAAAATGGATTGAAGACCTAAACATAAAATCTAAAATGATAAAGATCTTGGAAGAAAAAATAGGGACAAGGTTAGGAGCCCTAATACATGACATAAACAGTGTACAAAACATTACTAACAATGCAGAAGAAAAACTCGGTAACTGAGAGCTCCTAAAAATCAAACACCTATGTTCATCCAGAGACTTCACAAAAAAAGTGAAAAGATTACTTACAGATTGGGAAAAAGTTTTTAGCTATGACATTTCCGATTAGTGACTGATCTCTAAAATCTACATGATACTGCAAAAACTCAACTACAAAATGACAAATACCACAATTAAAAAATGGGCAAAAGTTAATGAACAGACACTTCACTGAAGAAGATATTCAAGTAGCTAACAGTTACATGAGGAAATACTATCATTAGCTACTAGAAAAATACAAATCATAACTACAATGAGATTCTATTTCACTCCAAAAAGGCTAGTATTAATCCAAAAAACACAAAACAATAAATGTTGGAGTGTCCGGGGAGAGACTGGAACACTTATACACTGCTGGTGGAAATGTTAAATGGTACAACCACTTTGGAAATCGATTTGGTGCTTCCTTAAAAAACTGGAAATGCAACTACCATACGATCCGGCAATCCCACTCCTTGCAATATATCCTAGAGAAATAAAAGCCTTTACATGAACAAATATATGCACACCCATGTTCATTGCAGCACTGTTTACAGTAGGAAAAAGGTGGGAGCAACCAAGGTGCCCCTCAACAGATGAATGGATAAATTGTGGTATATTCACACAATGGAATACTACGCATTGATAAAGAACAGTGAGGAATCTGTGAAACTTTTCATAGCATGGAGGAACCTGGAAGGTATTATGCTGAGTGATATTAGTCAGTTGCAAAAGGACAAATATTGTATAAGACTACTATTATAAGAACTGGAGAAATAGTTTAAACAGAGAAGAAAATATTTGTTGATGGTTACTGGGGGGGAGGGAGGGAGGAGAGGTATTCACTAATTAGATAGTAGATAAGAACTACTTTAGGTGAAGGGAAAGACAATACACAATACAGGCAAGGTCAGCAGAACTGGACTAAACCAAAAGCGAAGAAGTTTCCAGAATATATTGAGTGCTCCAAAGGCCAGCATAGGAGGGGCAGGGTTTTGGGGACCATGGTTTCAGGGGATATCTAAGTCAATTGGCATAATAAAATCTATTAAGAAAACATTCTACATCCAAGTTTGGAGAGTGGTGTCTGGGGTCTTGGACCCTAGCAAGCGGCCATCTAAGATGCACCAATTGATCTCAACCCACATGGATCAAAGGAGAATGAAGAATTCCAAGGACACAAGGTAATTATGACCCCAAGAAACAGAAAGGGCCACATAAACCAGAGACTACTTCAGCCTGAGACCAGGAGAACTAGAAGGTGCCCGGCTACAACCGATGACTGCCCTGACAGGGAACACAACACAGAACCCCTGAGGAAGCAGGAGAGCAGTGGGATCCGTAGACCCCAAATTCTCGTAAAAAGGCTAGACTTAATGGTCTGACTGAGACTAAAAGTACCCCGGTGGTCATGACCCCCAGACCTTTTCTTGGCCCAGGACAGGAACGATTCCCAAAGCCAACTCTTCAGACAGGGAAGGGACTGGAAATGGGTTGGAGAAGGATGCTGGAGAGGAGTGAGCTTCTTGAATCAGGGGGACTCTTGAGACTATGTTGGCATTCCCTGTCCGGAGGAGAGATGAGAGGGTAGAGGGGGTTAGAGGCTGATGAAATGGACACAAAAAGAGAGAGAGGAGGGAGGGAGCAGGCTGTCTCATTAGGGGGAGAGCAATTGGGAGTATGTAGCAGGGTGTATATGGGTTTTTGTGTGACAGACTAACTTGGTTTGTAAACTTTCACTTAAAGCACAATAAAAATTAAAAAAATAATAAAACAGCTTTCAAGAAATCAAAAAATGTACTGCATTGGGCAAATCTACTGCAAAAATCCTCTCTAAAGTGTTGAAAAGCAAAGATGTTACTTTGAGGACTAAGGTGGGCCTGACAGAAGCCATGATGTTTTCAATCACCTCATATGTATGAGAAATCTGGACAATGAATAAGTAAGACCAAAGAAGAAATGATGCCCTTGAATTATGGGTTTGGTGAAGAATACCGAATATAAAATGGACTGCCAGAAGAATGAACAAATCTATCTTGGAAGAAGTACAGCCAGAGTGCTCTTTGGAAGCAACGATGGCAAAGTTTTGTCTTGTGTAGTTTGGACATGTTATCAGCAAGGACCAGTGCCTGGAGGAGGATATCAGGCTTTGTACAGTAGCGGGTCAGCAAAAAAGGAGACCCTCAATGAGATGGGTTGACACAGTGGCAGCAACAATATGGGCTCAAACATAGCAACAATTGTGAGGATGGGGCAGTACCGGGCCTTGTTTCATTCTGTTGTAGACAGGGTCATTATTATTTGGAACAAATTTGATGGCACCTAACAACAACAACAATTTGATATATCATTATAGTTTTGATTTGCATCTCTCTAATAGCTAATGAGAAGAAACAGCTGCAAACATCAGATAAGGAGAAACAAATGCCAACATTCATTAATAATCAGAATGTGGACTGTCAGAAGTATGAATCTAGGAAAACTGGAAATTGTCAAAAATGAATGGAGCACATAAAGATTGATATCCTAGGCATTAGTGACCCTAGGTATTGGCTATTTTGAATCAGACAGTCATATGGTCTACTCTGCCAGGAGTGATAAACTGAAATGGAATGGTGTAAGATTCATTGTCAAAAAGAATATTTCAAGATCCTTCCTGACCTACCACACTGTCAGTGACAGGGTAATATTTATATGACTATAAGGGAGACCTAGGAGCCCTGGTTAATCATTAACTTGCTAACCGAAATGTAGGTTCAAACCAAAGGTAAAGATTTGGTAATCTGCTCCTATAAAGATTAAAAAAAAAAAAAAAAAGATTATAGCCTTGGAAACCCTATAGGCAGTTCTACTGTGTCCTATAGGGCCGATATGAGTCAGAATCAACTTGATGGCAAAGGTCTATGCAAGACCATTTAATATGACTGTTACTCAAATTTACACACAAACTATTAATGCTAAAGATGAAGAAACTGAAGATTTTCACCAACTTCTGCAGTCTGAAATTGATCAAACCTGAAATCAACGTGCCTTGATAATTATTGATGACTGGAATGCAAAAGTTGGGAACAAAGAAGAAGGATGGGAAGCTGGAAAATATGGCTTTGGTGACAGAAAGGATGCTGGAGATCACATAATAGAATTTTGAAAGACCAACAACTTCTTCATTTCAAATACCTTTTTTCAACAACTTAAATGGTGACTAGGCACATGTAATCTCACCAGATGGAATACACAAGAATCAAACTGACTACATTTGTGGAAAGAGACAATGGAGAAGCTCAGTATCATCAGCCAGAACAAGACAAGGGGCCAGCTGTGGACAGACCATCAATTACTCATATGTAAATTCAAGTTGAAGCTGAAGAAAATTGAAGCATCTCCACGAAAGCCGAAGCACAGCCTTGAATATATCCTATATGAGTTTAGAGACCATCTCAAGAACAGATTTGATGCATAGAACACTAATGACCGAACATCAAATTGTGGAATGACATCATACACGAAGAAAGTAAAAGGTCATTAAAAAAGAAAGAAAGAAAGAAAGAAAAAGACCAAAATGGATGTCAGAAAAGACTATGAAACTTGCTCTTGAATGTAGAGTAGCAAAAGCTTATGGAAGAGCAGTCCCTATGGAAGGATGAGATGGACTGATACAGTGGCTAAAACAATGGCTCAAACATTGCCACAACGGTGGGGATGGTGCAGGACCGGGCAGTGTTTCATTTTGTTGTGCATGGGGCTACTATGAGTTGGAACCAACTCAATGGCATCTAACAACAATGGCTAATTATAATGAAACATCTTTTCATATGTTTGTTGACTTTTTGGATGTCCTCTTTGGTAAAAGTTCTGTTCATGTCTTTCCTCATTTTGTGTTTGGGTTGTTTGTCTTTTTGTTGTAGAGTTGTTGTAGTTTTCTGTAGATTTTAGAGGATAAGTTTTTTTTTGAAGATTTTTCCCAGCCTCCAGGTTGTCTATTAACTCTTTTCTTTCCTTTTTTTTTTTTTAAGCAAAAAGACAGCTTGTATTCTTTATGGAAACAAATTGTCTCCTTTGCATGGTGGCTGTTAGCACAGAGTTTCAGTGACAAGAAAGGCTTCTTTACTCAGCTTGTTGAAAGTTAGCAGACAGCTGGCATTACCACCGACAGTATCCGTACTCTTTATGATAGAATCCTCTTCAGCTCTGAATGCTTTTCATCTTCAGTTTTTAGTTCATTTGTTTGTTTCTATGTACTGTCTTAGTAAAGTTTTTTGATGAGCATAAGTGTTTAATTTTTATGAGGTTCCATTTATCTATTTTGTCTTCTATTCATGAATTTCTTGTTATTTTTGTTATCCTATTTTCACAAGATATTAGGTCCTATAGTTTTCTCCCAGCAATTTTATGGCTTTAGGTTTAAGGTTTTGGTCTTTGATTCATTCTGAGTTAGTTTTTTTGTGTATGGTGCGAGGTATGGGTCCTGTTTCATTTTTCTGCAGGTGGATATCCAGTTTTGCCATTACCATTTATTAAAGAGACTGTTTCTGCCCCACTGAATGGACTTTCACTCCTTGTCGAAAATCAGTTGTCCATAGATGGCTGGGTTTAATTCTGAGTTCTCAATTCTATTCCACTGGTCTATGTGTCTATCACTGAACCAATACCAGGCTGTTTTGATTACAGTGGCTGTATAGTATGCATTGATATCAGGGAGTGTGAGGCCTCCTGTTTTGTTCTTTTTCTTCAGTGTTGCTTTAGATATTTGGGATTTCTTTCATTATGAAGTTAGTCATTAGTTTTCCCATTTCAGTGAAGAATGTTGTTGGTATTTGTATAGGGATCGCATTGTATCTGTGGATCAATGCAGATTGACATTTTCACTATATTAGGTCTTCCAATCCAATCCATGAGCATGCCATATCTTTCCATTTTTGTAACTGTCATCGAGTCTCTTGCAGTAGTGTTTTATAATTTTCACGGAATAAGTCTTTTATGTCTCTGGTTAGGTTAATTCCTAGGTATTTTATCAATCTGGGGTTATCGTAAATGGTATTGTTTTCTTGATTTCTTTTTCAGAGTCTTAGTGTAGAAGGACCCAACTGATTTTTGTGTGTTGATCTTGTACCCTGCAACGTTGCTAAATTATTCTATTAGTTGCAGCAGTTTTCTTGTGAAATCATTCGGGTCTTCTATGTGTAGGATCATGTCATCTGCAAATAGAGATAGTTTTACTTCTTCTTTTCCAATTTGGATACCTTTTATTTCTCTTTATAGTCTTGTTGCTTAGGCTAGGACTTCCAGTACAATATTGAATAAGAGCGGTGATAATCATCATCTTTGTCTTCTTCCAGTTTTCAAGAGGAAGGCTCTTAGTCTTTCTCTGCTGAGTAAGATAATAGCTGTTGCTTTTGAATATATGCCTTTATTTATGCTGAGAAATTTCCCTTCTATTTCAAAGTTGCTAAGAGTTTTTATCAGGGAAAGGTGCTGAATTTTATTGAATGCCTTTTTTGCATCAATTGATGCCATCATATAGTTCTTTTCCTTTGTTTTAATCACGTGGTGGATTACATTGATTGATTTTCTAATGTTGAACCACCCTTGTAATCCTGGTATGAATCACACTTGATTATAGTGTTATGATTTTTTTGATATTTCTTTGAAGTCTGTTGGCTAGAATTTTGTTGAAACTTTTTGTATCTATGTTCACTGCAATTTGGACTGGTTTAGGTATCAGGTTTATGCTGGCTTCATAGAAAAGGTTTCTTCCTTTTCTATGTTTTTGAAGAGATTAAGTAGGATTGGTGTCAATGCTTCTCTGAATGCTTGGTAGAATTCTCCAGTGTAGCCATTTGTCCTGGGATTTTTTTTGGGGGGGGGGGTGGGCATTTTTTCATAACATCGTCAATCTCTTCTTTTGTAATGGGTCTGTTTAAATTTTCTATCTCTGTGTTAATTTGGGTAAGTTATTTGTTTGTAGGAATTTGTCCATTTCATGTAGGTTTTCAATTTTTTGGAGTACAATTTTTCATAGAAATTAATTACAATCTTGTCTCTGTTGTATCAGTTGTAATGTTGCCAATTTCATTTCTTATTTTTGTTATTTGCCTCTTCTGTTTTTTGCCTTTTGTCAGTCTAGCCACTAGTTTCTCTATTTTATTGACCCTTTCAAAGAACCAACTTCTGGTTTTGTTGATATTTTCTAATTTCTATTTTATTTCTGTACTCATCTTTATTATTTCTTTTTTACTTGTAAATTTTGGTTTTTTTTTTTTTTTCATTTCCTTTTCTATTTGTTCAAGTTGTTGGTTTAAGTTAGTGATTTTGGATCTTTCTTTTTTAATGTAGGCATTTTATTGCTATGAATTTTCCTCTGAGTACCACTTTTGCTGTGTTCCAAAGGTTGTGTTTTCATTTTCATTTGATTCTAGGAATTTTTTTTTCACTTTTGATTTCTTCTCTGACCCAATAGTTTTTTAGTAATGTATTATTTAGTTTCTGTGTAACATTTTTTTTCCTTATTTTTTCTGTCATTGGTTTTTAGCTTTACACCATTATGGTCAGAAATGATGCTTTGTATGATTTCAGTATTTTAAATTTGTTAAGACTAGTTTTGTGTCTGAACATATGATCTAGTCTGAAAAATGCTCCATGTGTGATGGAGAAGAATGTGTATTGTTTTGATGCTGGGTGGAGTGTTCTATACATGTCCATTAAGTCCAGTGGCTTTATGGTTTTATGTACATTCTTGATGTCCTTATTGATCTTCTTTTTAGATTTCTTTCTATAATTCAAAGTTGTATGTTGAAATCCCCTATTATTATTGTGGAATTGTCTATATCTCCTTTCATATTAGTCAGTGTTTGTTTCATGTACTTTGAAGCATTGCTATTAAGTGCATACCATAAAAAAAAACAAAACTGGTTGCCATTGAGTCGATTCTGACTCATAATGACCCTACAGGACAGGGTAGAACTGCCCCATAGAGTTTCCAAGAAGCACCTGGTGGATTTGAACTGCCGACCCTTTGGTTAGCAGTCGTAGCACTTAACATCTATGCCACCGATGTTTCTGGTAGGTGCATATATATTTATAATTGTTATGTCTTCTGGCTAGACTGATCCATTTATTCTTAAGTAAGGTCTTTTTTTATCCTTTTGTAATAAATTTGACTTAATAAATTGTAATCAATTTGATTTTGTCTGATAACAGTATGGCCACCCTTGTTCTTTTCATTTACTGGTTGCATGGAATACTTTTCCCTATCCTTTTATTTTCAGTCTGTTTGTGTCCTTATGTCTAAGGTGTGTTTCTTGTAGACATCAAAAGGATGGATCATGTTTTTTATCCATCCTGCCACTCTCTGCCTTTTGCATGGGGCATTTAGACCATTTATGTGTAAGGTTTTTATTGAAAATGAAGTATCTATCTGACTCATTTAGCTATTTGTTTTTTAATTCTGATTTTTCTGTTTTTCTTTGTATTTAGCTGCTTTCTTGTAAAGACTTTTTGCTTTCTTCGTTCTTTTCTTCTGAATGTTTTCTTCTTGGTGATTTCTTAGTGGATACCTCACATATAACATTACAGAACTTACAACTGCAACAAGATTTAACATGTGGACAGGAATTAACGTACAACCTTAACATAATAAATCTATTCCAGATATGCTCCCCATTTCTGTTGATGTGTCTTCATTAACAGCAATATACAACCTATATTCCTTAAGTTTATTTTGTACTTATTTCTTACAAACTTGATATTGTATTATTTGCAGCATTTAATTATTGAGTTTATTCCCTGAAAATATAATATACCTGGTCATTCTGATTGCCCATGCTGTTGTGTGTTTTGGAAATCTCTCCTATATAATTATTTATTTTTCCCAAGTCTAGCTGCAAGTATTCATTTAATGCTTTTGCCTTTCCATTTGGAGTGCTTCCTTGATTAATATTTGCAAAGCTAGTCTGATAGTAGAAAGTTCCCACAGCTTTTGTTTGGGAATTCCTTGATTTTCTCTTCATTTTTGAATGATAACTTTGCTGGGTAAAGAATTCTTGACTGGCAATTGTTTTCATTCAGTATTTTATATATGGTGATCCATATTCTTCTGGCCTTTAAAGCTATGGGGGAGAAATCCATACTGATTCTTATGAAAGACTGTTGATATTTTGTTTTTCTCTTGCTGCTTTCAGAACCCTATTTCTGTATTCGGTTTTCAAGAATTTTGTTAGGAAATGACACAGAGTCAATCTTTTCATGTTTCCTCTAGTTGCGGTTAGTGTAGTTTCCTGTATTTGCAGGCTTATTTCTCTGTTCAGATCTGGGAAATTCTCTGATTATCTTGGAAAATTGATTCTATGCCTTTATTGTTGTTATAGTGCTTTGGGATTCCAATAATTCTGGTGTTAGATTTCTTAATTGGATCCCATATTTCCATTTGGATTTTGTGTTTTTCTTTGTTCTTTTCTCTTGAGACTTGATAGGTTCGGTTACCACTTATTCTATCTTATGTCAGCTTGACCATTGCTGAATGTTTCTCTAGCTTTTTCTAATTTAGTTGCTTTATTCAGTTCCAGCAGTTTTTTTTTTTTGAGGTTTTCAGTTTCCTCATTTAGTCTCTCATTGTTCTCCGTTTGTTTCCTGATCTCTGCTAGTTTGTTTTCTCTCTGTGTATGTGTGTGTGTTTCGTTATTTAAACCTATTTAGCATCATACTCTGAAAATAATCAATTCTTTCTGTTAGTCTGGAATCCAGAGGAGAATTGTCCTCTTCATGGTTTGCTTTTGATTGTCCCTTCTTTTGTGATATTCTGTTTTATTTCTTTTTGTGGAACTTGGGCCATTTTTTAAATCTTTTTTTTATTTTTTACTTTAAACTTTGTATTCTGGTTTTTGTGGGAAAAATTTTTGATTTTGTGCTCTGGTGGCACTGTGCCCAAGAACCCGGAGCCCACCAGAAAGGTTTGGGCCAACACTCACCAGCTTCTCCACCGGAGAAAGATGCAGTAGCCTGCCTCCCCATAGACTCACAGCCCTGGAAACCCCGTGAAGGAGCTCCACTCCACCGCAAAGGGTCACTAAGTCAGAATCAACCCAGGGATGTGGATTTGGTATCTTCTCATGAGAACCACTAGAGGGCACTCTTACTCTTAGAATTTTTTTTTTTTTTCCAGTGCTAATTCGGGAGTTCTGAATGCTTGATCTCTGAAATTCAGTAGGCATGCGCAAGGGGTGGGGGTACTTAGCTAGTCACAGACAGTGATGTAATCGGTGTGGCTCAACTTTCCTGTGAAGAAGGTAGGTGGCTTTTTATGACCTTGCCTCATGAGTGCCTCTGCAGAGACTCTACCACAGTGTCCTGCTGTGGGCAGGGTGCCAGATATTTCCCTCTGTGTTGCCCTTCTGTCTGAAGTATTCTCCTTGACCTGCTTTTGCAGTCCCTCCCTGCCCTAGTGCCATCCATCCCGGGTCTCAGTAAGATTGAATGGCACTGTCTCACGATGTGATTCTCCCTTCATACACTGTCTTAAAAAATCAGGCTACACTTTTCTCAGATTAACTCCATTTCTTTGTTTCCTGTTTGGAGTGCTGCCTTGCCCTGTCCAAAAATGGCTGCAATGAGCGAGTGCTCCAGGTCCTAGTGGGTAGTTTCTCCCAGGTTCTGTGCCATCCTTTCTCCTCCTCTCTCCTTTTTCTGGACTCATCTCAACTCTCTCCACACCTCAGGTACCCTCCGGAGCTCTGAAATCTTAGTCTGTGTTTATTTTTATTCATTATTTGGTGGGTTAGTGGCTGGGGGTGTAAATGGGATCATCCACTAAATTTGCCATCTTGCTATTCCTTCTAATATAGGGGTTTTATTGACTTGTGTCTAGCAAACTTTCTGAACACATTTATTAATTTGAACTTTTTTTGTGAATTCCATAGAATATTCTACATAAAAGACCATGCCATCTGTGAATAGAGTTGTTTTTTCTTGTTTCCAAACTGAGTAACTTTGTTATTTTTCTTGCCTAATTGCCTTGGCTGAAACTTCCAGTAGAATGATGAATAGAAGTGGTGGCAACATCATACTGACCTTAGGGGAAAAGATCTAGTCATTCACCATTGACTACAATGTTAGCTGAGGGATTTTCATAGGTGCCCTTTATAACTGTCATAGTTATCTGGTGCTGTTATAACAGAAATACCACAAGTGGATGGCTTTTAACAAACAGAAATTTATTCTCTTACAGTCCAGGAGGCTAAAAGTCTAAATTAAGGGTGCCAGCTCCAGGGGAAACATTTCTCTCTCTGTTAGCTCCAGGAGAAGGTTCTTGTCATCAATTTTTCCTAGTGTTTTGGAGTTTCTCAGCACAGCAACTCCAGCCCCAAAGGGTATGAGGTCCCTCTCCTGTCTGTTCACTTCTCCCTTTTATATCTCAAAAGAGATTGACTCAAGGTAAAACCTAGTCCTATAAATTTTGTCCTGCCTCATTAACATAAGTGCCTCTAATCCTGCCTCTTTAATATCAGGGGTTAGGATTGGCAATGCATATGCATATTATATCAGACCACAAAATGGAGGACAACCACACAATACTGGGAAGCCTAGCCAAGTTGACACACATTTTTGGGAGACACAATTCAATCCATAACATTCTACCCTTTGCCCCCCGCCCCAAATTCATGTCCTAGCCACATGTAAAACATATTCACCTCATCATATCATCCCAAAAGTCTTAAATTCAAGTCAAAATTCTAACACTGGGGCAAAATTTCTCTTCATCTGTGAAATCTAGAATACAAGTTATCTACTTCCAAAGTACAATGGCAGAACAGGGACAAAGTAGACATTTCCATTACAAATGGGAGAAACTGGAGGAAAAGAAGGGATAATGGGCATCAAGCAAGTCCAAAACCCAGCAGAACAGTTTATATTAGTGCTCAAGGCTTGAAAATAATCTTCTGTTCTCTGAGTCCATTAGGCAATGGACTCAGAGTGTTGGCCTGCTCTCTGTATCCAGAGTGGAGCTCCCTCAGCCCTGGGTTTCAGCTCCACCTTTCAGGCCCACTGGGACAGCAGCTCTGGTCTCTAGAGTTTGGGCAGCCTCATTCTGCTGGTCCATCAGAGTGATGAACTCATCCCCTTGGCCCCATGAGACCCCATTCTTTTGCCCCTTGGGCATGGCAGCCCTTCCTTCTTAGCTTTGGGTAGCAGATCCAGGCCCCTGGCACTTGTGAATGGCAGCCTCACAGTCTGGAACCACGTTGGTGAAGATCTGACTATTTGAAACCCAGGTTGCTGTGGCCCCACCCTTTGAGGCCCAGCAGGCTGTGGTTCCACTCTTTGAGACCCCAAAGGTTGTCGTCCTACCCTTTGAGATTGAGGCAGCTCTATTTCCTGTGCTCTTTGTCTCCTAGGCTTCCTTTTCATGGTTCCTTGGCCTGTTGGCCTAAAGGCTTTCAGTTCTCTCACGCCATGGATGGCAAGCCTAGTCCTGCAAATGAGTGCTCAGAGTCACCTCACTCTGCTGGGAAGCTTCCTACTTGAACTCACTCAGCTCTCTTGCTTAATGCGTTGGCTTCTGCACCATCTGAGACTGGTCTTCTAGTTTTGCTGCCACTGTTTCTCTGCTGCTGCTTCTCACTGTGTCTGCACTGTCTCTGGTGTTACAGCTCTTCTTTCTTCCTCCTGAGCTCTCACTAGAATTGCCTTTGCTGTCCTGTCCATAATACCACCAACAGTCTCTTCAAGGTAATCTAGGCTTTTACTCTTAGGCACTTGAAAACTCTTGCAGCCTCTCTCCATTACTCAATTCCAAAACTGCTTCTACATTGTAGGTGTCTGTTAGAGCAGCACCCCACTTCTGGTATAAAATTCTGTCTCAGTTATCTAACAGAAATTTATTCTTTCACAACCTAGGAGGCTAGAAGTCCAAATTCAGGGTGCCAGTTCCAGGGGAAGACTTTTTCTCTCTGTTGTCTCTGGGGGTATGTCCTTGTCAATAATATTGAATATGTTTCCTTCTATTTCTAGTTTTCTTAGCTTTTTTAAAATCATTTTGTCAAATACTTTTTCTCTGACTATTGAGAATATTAGTTTTTAGGATAAATATAACCCACTAATTCTTATTATGTTGTTGTCATTAGGTTCTGTCGTGTTGATTCTAAGTCATAGTGACCCTGTGTATAACAGAATGAAACCTTGACCATCCCTGCACCATCCTCATAATAATAAATATGTATAATCCTATTGTTATAGACATTGTATCAATCCATCTCACTGACAGCCTTCCTCTTTTTTTACTGACCCTCTACTTTATCAAACATGATGTTCTTCTCCACAGATTGGTTACTCCGATAACATGTCCAAAGTAAGTGAGACAAAGTCAATTTCAGTCTTTTTTTTTTTTTAATCCTTAGGATATTAATCTCCAAGCATTCCATTTCATTTTTGATGATTTCAAATTTTCCTTAATGCATACTTTGTACTTTCCACTTTTGGATTACTAATGGACGTTTGTAGTGGTTACTTCTCATTTTCAGTCATGCCACATCAGCAAATGAAGGTCCCAAAAGCTTTACTGTATCCACATCAGTAAGGTGGATTCTACTTTGGGAAGATAGCTCCTCCCCAGTCATATTTTAGTGCCTTCCAACCTCAGGGACTCATTTTCCAGCATTATATCAGAAAATGTTCTGTTGTTACTCATGTATTTGCTGGCTAATTTTTTTTTTTTTTTCCAGAAGTAAATTTCTAAGTTCTCCTTTTTAGTCTGTCTTAGTCTGAAGGCTCTGCTGAAACCTGTCCATCATGACTGACCCTGCTGATATTTGAAATACTGGTGGCTTAGCTTCCAGCATCACAGCAACATGTAAGCCACCACAGTACAAAAAACTGGTGAACAAGTATTACTGATATAAAAGATACATTTTTCCTTAGTTCCGATGCTTTTTTATGACAGTCTTGAAGTTTTTGTGATTGTAAGTGGTTCTTTATTATTTGTTGTTTTCTTTTTTTTTTTTTTTTAATTTTCTTTGTGTGATGATTTGGGCTGAAATGAGAATAAAGTGGTGATGCCAATTTAATCTATTCTACAACCATTAACTTGTAACATTTACAAGTTAATATACAAACTGTTTAAACTTTTCTGTACTGTTAAATAGAAAGTTCTGCCCAAGACAGATAAATATGGTTTTCTCAGAGGCAAAGAAGAAAAAAAATATTTTTAAAGTTCTACCTGTAGTCATCAAGGTAAAAATTATTCAGCACTCTACAGTAGGTGATACTACTCATTGTCTGCTTACATGATCAACTGGGGCTAATCAGCACTATGTCCCACTGACCCCTCTCCTGGGTTTCAAGGAGATTATTTTTACAATTAATTTCAAAATAATGCTCCTACTACTTTCTTTATATCCCAATCATTTTCTGATACAGACATGAGAAGGGGTAGACATCCAAATGAAGCTTGGATTCTTCATTATTCTTCATTGAGGAGAAAAGAAGTTTGTTAACTTATGTGACCCATTCTCAATTGGACTGTTGGATTCTCCCCTTCAACTTTTCATTCTCAGTGTGTGTGTGCGTTTTTTTTTTTTTTTTTAACTCTCCACTTTGGGAAAAGAAATCCGGAAAATAATCAACGGAAGAAAAAACATGTGAGATGTGGTAAAGTTTACAATCCATCAAAGAATTGTCTGTTTACATTCTGATGACCAACATGTGTACCACTCAATATGTGTAAGTTGGAGAATTCATAATATCTTGGAGAGGTGGGTGTTGGGCATGGTCATGCTGGCATGTAAAGAGGGAAACAGATAGAAATATCCTAACTTGATTACTGTAAAATGTTACTGTATGGCCTTTGTTCAACACATTTTCTCCTGGGAGTGACATCTATATTCCAAGTGTTCTTAATATTTTGTTTTGTTATTCCTCTTTGACTTCAGATTTTTTTCCCCTTTAGTATTAAGAATTGCAACATACCTAGACAAAATACAGCCCCATTTTCTTTTTTTTTAAATACTCATGAGTGCAGGATTAATCCTCATATTAACCCACTGCCTAGACATTTAACAGTGATTTGCTAATGTAACATCTCTTGACATTCCCTTTCCTCTCATTGTTTATGAGATGAATTGCGAATAAAATGAGCAGCTTTAAAAAAATTGTATTTATTTCACAATGACAATCAACTCATTGACAGAATTATCTTTTACTGAGCCTATGAGTCAAGCATAACAACGATTGTGAGGATGGTGCCAGGACCAGTCGCTGTTTCGTTCTGTTGTATATAGGGTCACTATGAGTTGGAACCACCTTGACGGCATGTAACAACAACATGGGTCAATTATGTTAATCCAGTAATACCTCTGATGCCACTGATCATACCAGTCTATCATGCCCTAGTGACCTAGGAACCAAAGTGACCAGCTTCTTGCTGGTTATATAGACACATTCTTAGTTCTTTTTTTCCCCCTTGAATGAATAGACACAGGTTTTTCATTTTTGTTTCTTTAAGAAGAACATGGAGAGGGCAGTCTATATCCAAATCATATGCCATAAAAGAAAATGTAAAAAGAAAGCACCTATTAGAAATGTTATGTATAGATTGAGAAAAGTTGTTAAAGAAACATAATTAGTAGTTTAATCATTAGTTTGACTAGTAACACAATTTTGCTGCAATGATATTTTATGACATACTTCAGAGAAGGGTGAAAAATATGACATCAGTAAGGGTATCTTCTTCATTTCAGGGTTGTGAACGACTTGGAGACTGTAAAATAAATACATATAATACTGAAAGAGCTATATATATAAAATCATCTCCTTTTTTCCATCCTAGAGATAAAGTGTCAAATCACACATTTTTTTATGACATGCCAACTCATGGAATTCTCTGAAGTTTGGCTGCAACAGATCCTGACTGGTATGATATTTTCACTAATTTTTCTAATGTCCATTACTGGAAATATCCTGATAATCATTCTTTCCACCTTTGACCAGCATCTCCATACACCAATGTACATCTTACTCAAGCAATTATCCCTCTTAGATCTTTGCTCTATCTCAATTACCATTCCCAATACCATTATAGACACCTGGACTAAAAGCAGTTCCATTTCTCTTGGGGTGTATCGTTCAGGCTTTCCTTGTGGTTTCCTTGGCCTGCATTGAGATGGCATTTCTCACAGTGATGTCCTATGACTGTTATGTTGCTATTTGCCACCCTCTGCACTATGAGGTCATCATGAAGAGGAGTACCTGTGTCAAGATGGCCACTTATTCATGGTTCAGTGGTGGGGTTTCTGGAATCCTGCACACAGCCACAACCTTCTCTTTGCCCCTCAGGGCATCCAATCTGGTGCATCAATTCTTCTGTGAGATCCCTCAGTTACTCAGACTCTCTTGCTCAGGCAATTACTTGGCTGAAGTTGGAGCAGTTGCTGTCACCTCCTCATTGAGCTTTGCCTGTTTTGTCTCCATTACTCTCTCCTATATTTACATCTTCTCTACTGTGCTGAAGATGCCATCTGCTATAAGTCAGTCCAAAGCCTTCCCCATCTGTGTTCCTCACCTGATGGTTATTACTTTTTTTTCTCAGTGCTGCTGCGGCCTATTTGAAACTATCTACAGATATTCCTGCTGTTTCTGACCTGCTAGTATCTGTGTTATATACAGCAGTTCCCCCAACCCTGGACCCTATTATTTATAGCTTAAAAAACAAGGACATGAAGGCTGCTCTGCAGAAGTTTTTAAAGATCAAATATTTGAGTTCTGTCACCTGCTGAATGACTTTAATGCCAATGGAAGCCAAATGGTAGTCTGGGCAAAATGCCTTATTAATTTCCATGCATAATGTTCTTATTCCATGAATCGCTCACTCTGGTTTCTTCCATAACTCTCCTTGCTTGTGGTGCAATTGTTTCTATTTTCTCCCTATTCCGTTTTCTCTACAATTTTGTCCAATTACACTTTTTCTCCAAATTTATGTTATCATCATTCATTTTCACATACAAATATAAAGCAAATATAATCAAAATTTTCAAATTCAGAAAGAACATACTATACATTGATCTAGATAACCTCACTGATTTATTTATGCAGTAAATATCTATTGACTAATTACTATGTGCCAGGGATTATTCAAAGTACTTGGGGTACATCTGTGAACAAATTTGAAAAGATCTCTGACATTGGGGAACTGCCAGTTTAGCAGAAGGAGACACACAATAAACTGCATTATATAATATGTTAAAAGTTATAAATGCTATGAAAAAGTAGAAACATAAAGTCCCTAAGAGAAAGTGGTTTTGAAGTTATTGGTAGATTGTACTTTTGCAATAGTTGCATTTCCAAATGAAGTTACTTTTTTATAGAGATGTAAAGGAAGCAAAGAAGATAGCTGTGCAGACCTCTATGGAAGGAGCACTCTGGGAAAAAGGTATGGTGTGACATTCCTGATCAGCTTGAGGATGAAAAGGCAGCCAGTAGGAAATAGTAGATGGATTGCGGGAGAGAGAAATAGAAGTTGAGAGAAAATGAGGTCCAAGAAAAAGTGAGCAGAGAAGATTAGATTTTTCAGTGTTTTATAGAGCATTGTGAGGTCTCTGAGTGAAATGGGAATTCTCTGAAGAATGTTGAGCAGAGAATGAAATATCGTATTTAGGTATGAATATTGGTGGCAATACCTGAAGAAGGGGTATGGATCTGACAGTCTGAGAAGATAGAATTACCATCATATGAGCTGGGATGGAAACGTTTGATGGATGCAATATGGAACCCAACGTTGGAAGTCTGGCATGTTTATTAGACACCCAACTATAGAAATCAAGTAGAGAGTTAGTATGCAAAGCTAGAATACAAAAGGGAGAATTGAGATGGAGATTAAATTTGAGAGTCGATATCACAGTGATGGTAGACAAGCAAAGAGAAAGTATAGGATCGCCCAGAATTAGTTTAGAAAGAAAAAAGGAGATTCCTGGGAAGCTCTCATATTAAGTGTGTGGGAAAAGAAGATAAATTTCAAAAGAGAAAAAGAAGCAACCTGTGGGGATGTGGGAAAACAAAAAAGGTTCCGTAAGCCAAATGAAAACATGTACATGTATAAAGAGGAGGGGAGTGATGAGATGTATCAAATATTGCTAATAGCATGAAAAAGACTGAGAATGGAACTCTAAGTATTATGTGGTGAATGTCATTGATGACCTTAACAAGAGTGGTGTTACATGGATTGAATTGTGTCCCCAAAACTATATGCTAAATTTCTAATCTCTGGTACTTCTCAATGTGACCTTGTTTGGAAATAGGGTCCTAGAAGATGTTAACAGTTAAGATAACATATAGAACATATGTTAACTGTTAACATATTCTAGGACCTTATTTCCAAACAAGGTCACACTCAGAAGTACCAGAGATTAGGAATTTAGCACATAGTTTTGGAGACACAACCCAATCTATATAACACAAGATGAAAAACTGCAATGTGAAGATGGAGACAGAAATTACAGTGATCTACAAAACAAGGAATGCTGAAGAAAACTTGTTGCTGTTAAGTTGATTCCGACTCACAGTAACTGTATAGGACAGAGTAGATCTTCCCCATAGGGTTTCCAAGGAGCAGGTGGTACATTTGAACTGCTCGCCTTTTGGTTAGAAGCTGAAATCTTAACAACTGCATCACCGGGGCTCGATGCTAAGTGTAGTTTGCCATTATCAGTAGCTAGGAGAGAGAGGTGGGGCACATTCTCCTTCAGAACCTTAAGAAGGAATCAACATGACTGACACCCTGATTATGGTCACTTAGCCTAAAGACTGAGACAAATTTCTATTCTTATAAACCACTCAATCTGTGGTGCTCTGTTACAGCACCTCGAGGAAACTAACAGAAATGGTTTTGATGGCAGAATAGAAGCTTCTACCTAAGTGAGTTGGCTTAACAGAGAATGAAAGGAAATGAATTAGGGATAGTGTTTATTCATGAAGTTTTCAAAAAGTTTTCAGTAATGAAAGCTGAGAAGTTGGGTGGCAGGGAAAGCATGAAATGGGGTCAAAAAATGTTTTTTGCTTCTTGGAAGTTGAGAGGAATAGCATATGCATTTGTGTGATGAGAAAATACTCTGATGAAAAAGAGGGTGGTACTACAAGAAAGAGTGGATAAAACTACTGGAAAAATACCACTGAATAGGTAAAAAGGGTGGGTACAGGACTTCTACATAAATAAGTGCAAATGTGGAGGATTTGTGGAAATTTACGGGTGAGAGGGTGGAAAAAAGCAATGTAGACAATTGGAAGTTTATATCCTCAATGAATTTGAGAACAAGTTCTCAGATGAGAGTAACGTGGAGAGTGGAGGCATTGGAGGATTTTGAAGAACAAAAGCAGATGTAAAACAGTCGTCTAGAAAGAGGGAGAGAGAATGAACTAGAGCTATGTAATATTTTTCTTGGAAGTTTAAGCTCACTTGAGGTTATAGGGTATAAATTTAAAGTGAGGACGTTCAGCATAGTTCCATTTTTTGTTTCTTTCAGTCACACTTCGCAGGGTGAGATCAAACACCAGAGGTGGGGTTTAAATAGGTGTGGAGGTGCTAGGTGATCAAACTGAAGTCAGAGGGGCGAAGGTAGATGAAACTGTATGAAAGATGTTATCATGCAATGGACCATAGGATTTAAGCTAGATAAAGAGAGAAGTGAGATTTGAGGAAAACAAGGGATTCAAAAAATACAGAAGGGCAAATGAAGTCACTCAATCAGTTGAAGATTTGTCATTTTATTAAACCAGGATACATGAAGTCTTCCAAAATAAGATAAAATTTTTAAAAAATGCAATTTAAAATGATATTGACAACCAGTGTCACAAACCAATATGTGTATTGTTTAATGAGAAACTAATTTGCTCAGTAAAATTTCATCTAAATCACAATAAAGAAAAACAAATAATATTGAATAGTAATATACAGGTCACTTGGCAAAACTCTGCATTAGCTTGTGTAAGCAGTAACTAGTACTCTCAAAAATCATTGAGCAGTGTTAAAAAAATTAATAGCAAATATCTTATTTTGATTGTTTTTTCTTACCCATAAACCTAAAAATATCTGACCCAAAAATGATATTTCCTCCTCCTTCTCTGGCCTGTTCTTTTCATGAGAAGTTGCTAATTGACCTTGCAGCCTGTTCAAACTTGCTCCTCTTTGGCTTGAAAAAAAAGTAAATACCAAAACCGTTACCTCGTGATTTATTAAAAACAACCAAGAACCCTAAAATACTTTTGGATCTCTAAAAAAGAGAAACTCACCCAAACCTGTGGGTGCTATAGGTAAAATTTGGTGGCAAGTTCTTGGCTTGGCTTTCTGGCCATGAGAGGCTTTCACAAGTTTAATTTGAAGTTCCTTATGAAAATTTCCAGCAAAACAGATGTAAAATGCTTTATGACAAATTACTGTTCTTGCTACACCTATGTAAATAGTAACGAACAGCCACATTTAGGATCAAGAAAAATTTTGCTTTGAGTCTGCCTTTTGTTCAAGAGAAGGGTGACCATAGTGAGAAAAAAAAATTTTCAATAAGAAATTATGACAAGCCTTTGTGGGCTATCGAATTCCAGTTTTCATTGTCTTTGAGACTTTTTTTTGTAAACCACAGACAACTAATGTGTTTGTTGTTTTCTCCTTGTACATTGGACTTGTTATATAGTTTATGCTGTTCTCTATGTATCTATTATAGTTTATGCTGTTCTCTATGTATCTATTATATATCTATAATCAGTTATCAAAAAGAAAAATTAGAAATATAAGAGGGACTAAGACTGAAGGCCATCAAACAATTGACTAAATTGCTATCAAATCAGGGTCCATCGACAAAGAAAGCATTAACTGGTCATTCTGTAACAGCCATGGTACCCTTAGTTACCAGAATTGGTTTAAGCTGTGTAAAAAAAAATAATAAGGTTGTAAAATGATATTAGACAGGGTGGCCTATAATTAGTTGGCTCCGTTAATAATCTAAGGAGCCCTGGTACTGCAGTGGTTAAGTGCTCAGAAGCTAATCAAAAGGTTGGCAGTTTGAGCCTATCAGCTGCTCCACAGGAGAAAGTTGTGTCCGTCTGCTTCCTTAAAGATTACAGCCTTCGAAACCCTATGGGGGCAGTTCTACTCTGTCCTGTAGGGTTGCTATGAGTTGGAATCAACTTCAAAGCAACAGGTTTGGTTTTGGATTGTTAATCTAGGTGATGCTATATTCTCGCTCTCTGAAATAGCTCATAAAAATAGTTACATTTCAAAATAGATTAGCTCTTGATTATTTAATTGCTTCCCAAGAAGGAGTTTGTTTTTTATAAACACAATTTGTTGTGTATATATGTATTGGTAGCATCTGAGTGGAAATATGGAGCCCTGGTGGCATAGTGGTTAAGAATTCGGCTGCTAACCAAAACGTTGGCAGTTCAAATCCACCAGCCACTCCATGGGAACTCTATGAGGGAGTTCTACTCTGTCCTATAGGGTCACTATGAGTTGGAACCAACTCGATGGCACCTAACAAGTGGAAATACGCCAAAATGTAGTTGTAGCAGAAGCTCATGCTGGAGACGCAACGCATGCCAAAGATGCTCCTCTTGCATCTTCTTGTGATTTGTTTTCATGGTTAGGCCGCTTGGCTTCATGGACCAGAAAAGGCTATCAGAACTTTGGCTTTTCCATTCTCCTCATTTTGATCTTTTTTGTTACTGTTAAGCTACTAAGCTGTTTGGTGTCTCGGGTCTTAAAAGCTCGTGTGTGGCCATCTAAGGTAAAGGAAATGGTGTCCATCTAACTGGAGGAACAATGAAGAGAATGAGCTAAGAAACCAACAGGAAATGAATGTTACACTAAACCAAAAAAAAAAAAAAAACCATTGCAGTCAAGTCGATTCTGACTCATAGAGACCCTACAGGACAGAGTAGAACTGCCTCATAAGGTTTCCAAGGAGCAGTGGTGGATTTGAACAGCTGATCTTTTGTGTAGCAACCTTGGCTCTTAAAGTTTCTCATAAAGTGATGCCTATAATGACTTAATAGAGCGGTTGGGCAGTGGTTAAGAGCTCGGCTGATAACCAAAATTTTGGCAATTCGAATCCACCAGCCACTCCTTGGAAACTCTATGGGACAGTTCTGCTCTGTCCTATAAGATTGCTGTGAATTGAAATCGACTTGATGACAATGGGTTTTATAATTACTGAGCCTGAAAAAAACTTGATGATGTCCAGCCATCACTTAGTTGAGCAAAGATTCTAATCGAATCATAGTTAGAAGGGAGTGGATGTCAAAGAAAAAACTTAATGACAAACATCTTACTTTGATTTTAAGCATTTTTCCTTACCCACTAACCTAAAATCATATGACCCGAAATTTATCTTGCCTGCAACTTCACTGGCCTGTTATTTTCATCCACAGTTGCTTATTGACTTTTAGCTGGGTTAAAGTTGTTTCTTTCTGGCTTAAAGATAAGAGTAAATAACAAAACCATTATCTTGTGATTTAATTAAAAAAAATAGTAGGCAATATAAATTTCAAAAGGTCTCATGGTTGCAAGTGGGTGGAGGGCCAAATTTTTAGCAGCCAGGTCAGAGATCACCGGGTTCAATGAATCAAGTTAAGGTTAGCCAGTGGTTGATCTTCTATTCTTCTCTTTGCAAGGCTCATTGAAAGTATCCTACCTTGAGTCATCTCACTTTTTTTTTTGAATCAGAATGGTCTCCCCATATGCATATAGAATAACTCCTCAGAATAAACCTTATATTTCACTTTCTTGGGGTTTTGGTTATTTTTTATTGACAGGATACTATTAACTAGTTCAACATCAAGTGTACACATCTTTTCAAGAAACACTCTATAAGTTTAACCTAAATATAAATTCACCTATGTGTACTCTGCTATAAACCCAAATGTCCATCAGCAGTGGACTAGTAAATTATTACTATATATCCTTGTAATGCATTCCACGCAAATGTAAAGAAAAGGATGAGTGTGATGTGTGATGTTTGGATAGTAAAATTTTAAGTTAAAAAGGAAAAAAAAAGTTAATTGGCAATTATACAAAATTGATATTGGTGATAAAGTGGACAAATCAGAGCTCAATTAATTTTCGTCAAGTGAACACATCTGGGTAATCTGCTCCCACATTCTCTGTGGAGATGGCTGCAATATCCTCTCTTAATTTACTAGAAACAAAGATATATTTCTATCTGTACCAAACCAAAACCAAACCCATTGCTGTGGAGTTGGTTCCAACTCGTAGTGACCCTACAGGATGAAGGAGAACTGCCCATGGAGTTTCCAAGGAGCGGCTGGCAGATTTCAACTGCCGAACTTTTGGTTAGAAGCCATAGCTCTTAACCACTATGCCACCAGGGTTTCCATATCTATAGTGGTACTAAATTGATATGCTGCTATTTGTGACATTCTACAGTATATTGTTGTCTTGATCAAGGGATTTTTTTAATCTAATTGGAGATTGGTGATATTTTCTGCTGCTTAATTCATTCCTTGGTACAAACTGTTCTACATAGCTGCCATTCTTTTAAACATGGGAGCTTATTGACTTCTTTGTTTAGGGCCCACCTTAACTGATTCCTACTGTGATGACCTGAAGCTATAAAGTCTATGAAGCTATAATGAAAATTAAGACAGCATCTACGCTATAGGATTTGATATTTCTATGATGGCATTGTTTATGCACTTGATCCATGCTGCCAAATGTCATAGGGCTATAAAAAAAAAAATAAGGCACTGATTTTCCCACCTCGTACCTGTGTCTCTTCTTTGTGCCAGAGACTCTAACATATACATGTCCCCAGAGAGCTATTCCAAACACTATGTGAAATTCATCTGTCTTTTTACAGGATTCTCACTCTACGATGATTCTTTTCTTTTACTCTCTGAGGAAAAAAAGATTAAAAGAAGCTAATTGGAAAACATCCCCAAATGAGATAAAGCAGAAAATAAAGAAAATTAGAGACAATACAGCCTTCTCTAACGTTCCATATGGAAAAGGTAACACATCACAATGAAGAAGTGAATAAATAAATGTAAATGAACATACCTATGGTTATATTTATATCAGTCATTGAGTACAATGTTTTTGATTAATTTTAATAAATAACAACAATACCGGAAGAGGAAGGTTTAAGTCAAAAGGAATGAAATAGTATCTCTCTCTCTGTCTCTATTGCTGTCACTCTCTCTCTTATACACACACACACACATGAACACACAGGTGGCAAGGTCCACTTTACTTTGGTAATTTCATTGCTAGTAGAGAATGTTATCGTAGATGGCTGAGTCTTTCTACTTAGTGGTGTGGTATTTGGCATTATTGTTCAAAACTACCATTTTAGGAATTACTGCTATTATTTTTTATGTCTCCATTTTATACACATTGATTCTTCTTCAAAAGAAGTTAAGACCAACCTTCATACCAAATTATATATAGTCAAGGTCCATTCCTGGCTGCCCAATCCTATCCAGTTTCAAAATTGGAGACATTTTTGAGTGTGTAATTTCTCCTGATTATCAAATTAAAAGAAAAAAAATCAAGGAGCAAGCAACTTTCAACCAAGGGAAGTAACAACAGTTGGAAAGCGTACCCCTGAAGAGGTCGTGAATAGAAATAGGATTTGATTCTCACCTCTGTTCTTTGACATTTCTATCAAAATAGAATTTTTCTATTACCTCAATAAAAGAATAAAAAGAGCAATGAAAATATTCAATTATATATATTTTAAAATTGCAGATAATGTTCTATAACCCATATGAAATGTGATATGTTTTAAAATGTGTGCTACCAAATATTTTGACTCCTTAGAAATATTGATTGCCTTTCTAAACATGTCTTAATCATGAGCATAAGAACTGTTCCCCTATGAAATTAATTAGGACTTAATTGATATTAATCATGTAGCAATGCCCCTTCAAGCAACACTAGAAAGAGTGCTACAGATTGGGATCATCATGGTGAAGACTATGATGGAGATTAAAGTCAAGAAAATTTATTAAGAACTGATCAAAGTTTAATGCCTGTGGAGGAAAGAAAGAAAGAGAGATTGGGAAGAAGGAAAAATTTGACTGTAGTGAAGTTTTTACAGCGGACTTCACTGAACCTGCAGTGGCTCTGAAGCTGTAGTGGCTTTTCAGATTTGCCCCAAATTAGTTGTGCCTTTATACTCTCGCATTGAACAGGCATTGTGCAGGCTGCCCCAGGGAAGGAGATGTGACCTTGGATGAAGCATCTGTCTTCTTCTGAGGGCAATTTCCAGGAGTTGGCCAAGAGTTAAGGGCTATCTACTGGGAGCATTTTTGAATTTGAGTCCATAACCAATGCACAGGTAGTTTATTTGGTAGTATGACCTAAAATCTTATTCCTTTGCCTTCTACACTTTTTCGTTTACTGTCATAACCAGACAAGGAAGTACCAAGACATAAAGTGGATCACCTGATAACAAATATATTCCTCTCCATCTCCATTATATTACTGCAGCTTTAATACGTCCCCATGACAAGATCAATTAATTCTACCACTATGATCATTTCTCTTCTTGCCTCCTGGTTCCTTAGCGTCAGGTACTCAAGTTTCCAAGGGGACTGTAACTCCAAATTCCTTTGAATTCTTCTTAATCTCTTACTGGGTTTTAACCCTTTGGGAAACAGGATCTCTCAAAAAGCAAAGACCAAGGGTTGAGGGGACAGTAAGCACAAATACCTCAGATTGGTCACTAGGAACAATGGTAAATGTTGCCACACATAGCTGCACTCTGTTTACTAGACTAAACTCATGTATTCTGCCAGTTTGGTACATAAAATTCTTATCATGTCCATTGATTTAGAGTGGATAATGTGTCCTAGATTAAGGTACCCTACTCTCCCAGGGTTTTATCTCTAAGCTGTCGCCTTAGCTTTACTTTTAGTTCCATTGTTCTATTAGACTGGAAGATATGTGGTAGCGCAAGGTGTGATAACAACAGTAGAAGCCATGATCCTGCCACATCTTTCTCCAGCAGAGCAGCTGGTGGGTTCGAACTGTCAAGCTTTCAGTTAGCAACCAAGCACTTTCACCACTGCACCACCAGGGCTCCTTATGCATAACTTATTGCCCTGTAAACATGGTTACTACCTTGTTATGCCCATTTTACCAGCCAATGAGAAAGACTGATGGATATCAAATAGCAGAATTTTTTTTTTTTAAACTTTGTTATTTGGTTCTTCTTGTAAAGCGGATGCTCTCTAGTGGACATTACTATGTAATACCCAGATATTCCCACTTTGTTTTCACTTTCATGGATTCATTCATATCCCTTATTCAAAACTTCCTTATTTTGATCTTCCAGTCATTCCCCATCCATCCTTCTGGCCAACCTGCCAATCCATTTGTCACTGCACGTGTGTAGGTATATATATATATATAAATACATATATGTGTGTGTGTGTGTGTATGCGTGTGTATACATGCATGTGTGTGTGTGTATACTAAAATACCCAAAACTGCCTGTTGGGGATATTTTCCCTCACTGTTGTCTTTAAAGGATACTAAATACCAAGATAAACCATCCATGACCCAAGTATGGATTTTATTTTCTTCATCAGTGGATTATAACGAATCCCTCATGCTGCTATTAGTATTAAGTGATGGATAGGAGTGAATACATAGGGATGACATAGGGGCCAATGGCTCCTACTTGTTTAGCTCACTGTGTATCTGGTGCCCAATTTTGGATGTACCATTCCATCTTACAATGAATTGTTCTTGGACACACCCAATCTTATGACTTGACAGATCTAAGACAACACAACTCATGATGAGTATTACTGCCCTTAGGTGACTTGATGACCCATGCTTGGATGCTCCTTCTCTACTCGGTTCTAGTAGTATGCCAGAAGAATACATTTTATTTGAAAAATATATTATTTTTTATGAATGAAGCCTGGGTCCAGAACTCTACAAGACTATATTGTGGTTCACCTATTGTAGCTAGCCACATAATGCACGTAGTATCTCTTCCCACCCCTGACACTTCCAGTAACATAAAATTTGCTTGGTATTGACACAAGCATCAGAACCACTAGGGTTGCAGTCAATATTTGCTGTAGGTCCATTTCCTGCTCTGACCTCACTCACACCTGCCACATTTTGTGTCACTCAGGTTACGGGTTGGAGAAGTTCTACCATGTGTGGAAAATGTTATATGTAAAATCAAACAGGCCTATTAGGTATTGTGCTCACATATTTATGGTGGGGGATGCAAGAAACAGTATTTTTTCACTTAATTTGGATAGGATATCTTAGAATACCTCAAGATGAAGATCTACTAAAATTTTTACTTACTCCATCATCACCCTGGTGCTGAACCCTCTAATTTATAGCCTCCAGAACAAAGACATCACTACTACCCTGAGGAGGATAATGCCATGAGGGATGAGACTGAAAAATTGTAAATGGGGAAACCTAGGAATGACCATTTTCCTTTTTTTCCTTTTTTCCTCCCTTCCTCAACTCTTCTCTCATTCTCTCCTCTGTCTCCTGGGCCCCAAAGGAGAATCTTCCAAGAATTGCCCTCCCTCTCACACATGTGGTACTTCTGGTCCACACTACTTCCTAATCCTAATCTCTTATATTTAAGTTCCTTAGAGCCCTTTTACCTGTGATGCAATAACTGGCACAAGAAAATCCATAGCAAGTGCTTTGTACTTTATCTCCCAGAATTTCATGGACCATTTTAATATGTGATTTGAGGAGTCAATGCTTTAACCGTAAACGTGGTTCACTGTGAGGATTTCAGATTCTAGCAGAATCTTGGAGAGAAATTGGCTGATCTTCCACTTTGCAAAACCCTTTAAGTCATAGTTCACATGTGTCAGCCACTGCATTTTCATGTTGGCACTGTGTGTTTACTAAGGAGATCCGAACACATTTTTTCCAAGTTTTGAAAGTAAGATTCATGGAATAAAATTTATATTTTAATATAAATATATATTTTAATATAAATTTTATTCCATCTAAACTGTCTAGATTGAATGCCAATCCACATTATAGTTCCACAGAGTTAATAGGTTCATTTAATTTCATAGGTTATAAGAGTATAAATAAAAATGGTTGCATATTCGTGATTCTTTAGTCTTTAAAATGTATGTATGTATATTAAATGTTTAGGTAATTTAATCAGACTTTTATTTCTGAAACAGAGATAACCAAGAAAATGATTTTGGACATATTGCCAGACTTTACTACCCCTAATGTATATCACAGGAGCCCTGGTGGTGCAGTGGTTAAAAATTATGGCTGCTAACTGAAAGACTGGCAGTTCAAATCTACCAGCTGCTCCTCGGAATCCCCTCAAGGCAGTTCTACTCTGTCTTATATGGTCACTATGAATTGGAATTGACCCGATGGCAATGGGTTTGTTTTTTTGTTTTTAATGTATATCATGCTGCAAATCAAATAGCATGAATCCATTATTATTTTCACTAGACCAGTTCATCGTTCTAGTGTTTCTAGGATGCAAGAAATTAGGAAAAAATCTATTTTCTCAGATGAATATTCAAGAAGATGATTAGAGTCTCAAATTCCTGAAGTTACTACCACTTGGAAAAGAACCCTTACCTTACCCTACTTCCTATCAAGAAATAGAATAAAAGATAAATTCAAGTGTTTCTGTGCCTGCTGCATTTCCAATTGACCGACAGTTACTTTCCTTGATGGCACCTCAGTGGAATACGTTCACTTATCTACCAATGATTATTCCTGCAGTATATGAATGAATTTGTCTGAATATGGAAATAATCCCACCTAGCTACAGCTGCTAACCAAAGGGTCAGCAGTTCGAATCCACCAAGTGCTCCTTGGAAACTCTGTGGGGCAGTTCTACTCGGTCCTATAGGGTCGCTATGAGTCAGAATCAACTCGACGCACTAGGTTTGTTTTTTGGTTTAGTTAGGCAAAAGGAGCCCTGGTGGCACGGTGGGGAAGCACTCAGGAGATAACCAAAAGGTCAGTGGTTTGAATCCACCAGCTGCTCCACAGGGAAAAGATATGGTAGTCTGTTTCCATAAAAATTACAGCCTTGGAAATTTTATGGGCTACTTCTCTGTCTATATTGTCGCTATGAGTCAGAATTGACTTGATGACAATAGGTCAGTCAAGCAAAGAAATGACACCTGAAAAACAAGATAAGCTCACCTCGAGGTAGATAAAACTTAATTTTAGAAATCTTTGTGATTCAATTAAAGGTATAAAAGGAGTAAAACTGCCCAAAGGGACACTATAAATGAAAGACTAATTAAACCAAGTTAGTATTAGTAATTATTGCATTATTGATATCATTAATGAATCTCATATATTATCTCTTCAAGGGCTTTATTTAAAAAAATAAATAAATGAGTGTTTTCTAATCTGTGTTACTCTCAAGACACGATGCTAAGAAAAACTAAAATCTTGAGTTTGAAATGACCATTAGACATGGGGACTGTTGTAATAAGATGGAACAAATGAACAAGAATTTCAGTTAAAATGAGACAATCTTGGGTTTCAGTCCTGGACTTTCCACTTAAAATCTAAAGAACTGTGTAACATTTGAGAATTTGCCTAAGCCCTCCAATTTTCACTTACATCACTTTTAAGACTGAAGAAGCAAAACTGCCTAATCAAATTACTCTGAGGATTAAGTGGGGTAATATGCACAACCATCCGTACTACCTGCTACAAGTAGGGGAGTGTTACTTCTGTTCCCTCCTTTGTACCATTCTGAACTACTTGTATCTCTTCCTAAGACATTTACCTTCAAGTTATGGAAGTTTGTGTAATTACCTAGTCAGAGATATTGGGCTAAACCCAGCATTTGCTTCTCAGCAGCTCCAACCAAATAATTACTTTATCTCACTGCCTCCCCAGGTTCTGTATCACCAGTAGAGAGTTGGCAAAAAAATGTCCTCTAGATGACACTAGGTTGTTTAGGGGCTTTGAATATTACCTGTTTAATTCAGAGATCAGTCCCTCAAAGAGAACAGATAACTGTTAATCCCTCTTATCTTCCTCCCAGTCTTATAAGAACTCAGGACTAAACATTTCTTGTCCTCGGGTATGAACTGAATCTGCCAGCCACCCATTTCACTTCTTTCTTCTTAATCTCCAGCTGACCCCATCTTGTCCTTATTTCTTGATTATAGACTCGATGTAAAGTTTGCATGTGTATACAAAGTTAAATATATAAATTTGCTGGTCTTTTAAAATTGAGTTCTAGTAGCTCCATTTAAAATAAAATGTTTCCAGTTAGAACAAGTTCAATCAGTGTTCTGAGATTCTGAGAAGATCCTTTCAACCTTCCTCCACAAATACAGCAACATTCATCAATAAAATGGTGCTTGGCCTTGAGGGACTCTGAATGGGTGAGCAGAGGACAACAGCAGGGAACCACAGAAGGGTATGAAACAATGAGTCACATGTGGTAGGAAAATCACTTCTCCCACTTTCCCTGCCCCTCCTGCCAGCCACATGGACAATCCACTGCTGTGAACTAGGGAAGCCACCCTAGCAAAACAGCCTGCTTCCCTAGTCACCATATTCCCTGCTTGTGTAAAGATGCAGAACCCCAAGCTTATGCTCTAAAATCAGAAAAACTTCCATGTCGGAACATTTGGAGCATTCCAGCCCTTCCCCACCTGATAGCTGTCGGCTTCCAGGTTGCTGCAAGTTGCTACAGAAGATGCCTGCAGTGGAGCCTGTTCTCACAGCTAGCACCCTGCCTGTTTGTGCATTTCATAGCTCAGGCCTCCAAAATCAAAGGGATAGATCTCCCTGGGGGTCAGTTTAGGGGCCTGTCTGCCCCCCACCGCCTTCTGAGATCTGTTAACTGAGGTGGCTGTGAGGTAGGAAGCAGGTACCTTGAATAGAGCCTGCAGTCACAGCTAACGTACTACTGAGAGAGCTCTGATAGCAACAAGACAGACATTCCCTGGGAGCCTTTTCAGTGATGTTAGCATCACTCCCACCCAGTAAATGTCTACTGCCAGACATCTTGAATTGCTAATGAAGCCCTCCCTGCAGTGGAGTTTGCTCCCATAGACACCACTCTGCCTGTCTGCACACCCTGTATCTCAGGCCTCTAAAAACAACAGGACAGATTTTCCCTGGAGCCAGTTTGGGTTTGTCTGCCCCTCACCCCCTTCCAGTCAGCACTGAGAACTGCTGACTGAAGCTGCTATGGACAATGAAGTGGTTGCCTTGAATGAAGCCTACACACTGTTAACATACTACCAGTGGGGCTCTGATAGCAATGAGGCAGACCTCCATAGCGGACCCATTTGAACATAGCCCATCAATCCTCCACCCCATATCTGTCAACTGTAAGAATGCTGCAAATTGTTAAAGAATACCCCTGCAGTGGAGCATACTCCCAAACCAGCACTCTGCCTACCTGCACACAGGGGATGCTCCACAGCTCAGGCCTCCTGAATAAACAGGACACATCTACCTAGGGTCTGTTCAGGTCTGTCTCTCCCCATTCCACATGGTGCTGAGAACAGCTGAATGAAGTGTCTATGAGCTAGGAAGTGAGGGCCTAGAATGGAGCCTGCCAATGTATTACACATACTACTGGTGTGGCCAAAATACTACCAGTGGTGCTCTGACATCGACGAGGCGGACCTCCCTGTGAGTTTTTTAAGAGCAAACTAGTCCCTTTTCTACCTGAAAACTGTTGGCTGAGGCACTTAAAGTAATTACTATAGAAAGTTCCTTGCAGTGGAGCTAGGAAGTGGGTCATTTAAGCAGAGACTGCTCCCCCAAAAACACAGGGCTGCTCAGGCTCTGAAATCAACAAGACAAATCTCAGATGTCAGGCTGTGGAGTTCCAGCCCCCCTTCTCATGATATGGAGGAATGTCTGCCTGTGCTTCCCCTGAATGCTAGCTTAGATCTAAGTGGCCAGCACAGAGCAAAGAAGGAAGCATCTGGCAAAATCTGAGGGTAAGAGCCAGCACTGCAAGGGGCTCATTGAGGGTGATATTTCAGACTGAAAACAAGGTTGCAGAAACAGAGCAGGGGATGGAGTGATAACCACACAGAAAGGACTGTGCCCTAGTGGACAGATTGATTAGTGCATGATATCTCTCCTGTGGACTGTGGAGGCATGTGATTAAGAGCTCAGCTGCTAACCAAAAGTTCTGCAATTCAAATCCACCAGCTGCTCCTTGGAAAACCTATCAGCCAGTTCTCCTCTGTCCTGTAGGGTTGTTTTGAGTCAGAACTGACTCAATGGCAAATGGTTTGGTTTTTTGGTTTATCAGTCCTGTGTGGCTGTGCTCTCACTTGGACGCATTCATCACTGCATGTTCTCTGGTGTGTTTAGGAGACATTGAAATTTGAAAGCTGAGATCTATGACTACTGAATCCTAATGAAATCAGCAAAGGAGAAGGAGCTAGGTAGAGAGACAGTTAGACAGGAAATAGTAAGACAGACTAAGAGTTTCTTGGAGAAAACAGTGTGGGCAAAAATATCAAATAATTGAGAGAAATAACAAAGTTAACATCTTCAAAAATTCCAATTCTTCAATGAAAAAAATCGTAAAACATACAAAGATAAGAGAAATGATGACCCATCCAAATGAACAAGAGGAAAAAAAACCACCGAAGGGAGTGAAATTGCAACTATGGATTCCCAAACGATGAACATAATGGAAGGCTATTTTACAACAATGTTAAATATGCTCAATAAACTAAGGGAAAATATGGGAATATACCTTAAAAAATAAGGAAAACAATGCATAAAAAAGAATGAAAAAAGAGATAGGTACTCTAACAAGAAACCAAACAGAAATATTGTAAATGAGGAAGACAATAACTGAAATGAGAAACACAACAGAAGAATTTAACAACATATTTGTCCAGGCAAAAGAAAGAATCAGTGAATTAGAGGATAAATTAGTCGAAATTATGGAAGTTGAAGGCCACCAAAAAAGAGGCTCGACTGCTGACTACAGTTTAATAGAAATATGGGACAACATCAAGAGACCTAATATACTTAGTACGAGAATTTCAGAAGGAGATGAAAGTGACAGAAAGAACTTTTAAAGAAATAATGACAAAAAAAAAGAATTCTCTGAATCTGAGGAAGGACATGAACCTATAAATCCGAGATTCTCAAAGAACTCAGAGTGGAATAAACCTAAAGAGATATACTGAGACACATCATAATCAGGCTCTCAAAAAGTAAAGATTAAGAAGAGAATCCTGAAAGCAGAGAGAGAGAAGTGAATAGTCACATATAAAGGATCCCCAATAAGATTAAGCACCAATTTCTCTTCAGAAATATTGGAGGCCTGAAGACAATTGAATGAATATTTAAAATGTTGACATAAAAAATAAACAGAAACAACTATCAACCAATAGACTATACCCAGCAAGATTGTCCTTCAAGAGTGAGGATGAAGTTAAAATGTTCCCAAACAGAAGCTAAGAGAATTCACGTTTACTGGACTGTTCCTGCAAACAATACTAATGGAAGCTCTACAGATGTAAGAGAAAA